>NW_028236499.1:12500-25000 GCF_977035675.1 Penaeus japonicus | reverse complement strand
TTCCCCCCTCAGAAACATCCCTCATCTCAATTTATTTAGTCTCCCCTCTAGTCATAAGTTGAGGTTTTTGTTCAATATTTCCCATAACAGCAAAGTCACTTGTACACTTAGTTATCGCTTGCTAGTTGCGCGGATTTCCAATAATCTATAAAACCTGAGATTTTCTCTGAAAACACAGACCGCGACCATCGGCTGCCTGCGATGTCTTTTTCCTTTTTCCTCTTTTCTCTTTCCTTTTGCTTTTTTTGGTTATTTTCTTCTTCTTTTCTCTTTGTTTGTTTTTTGTTTTTCTGTTTGTTTTTCCTTGTTTTTTGTTTGTTTTTCCTTGTTTTTTTTTCTTCTTCTTCTTTTCCTCTTTTTCATCTATTTTTCCTTCTTTTTTCTCGTTTCTATCTGATTTTCCTTCTGTTTTTCTTTTTATTCTTACTAATTTCTCACTTTCTTCTCCTTTCTTCGTCTTCTCTTCACCTTTTCTTATGTCTACGTCTTCTTCTTCTTCTTCATCTTTCTCATCTATTCATTCGTTTATGTCTTGTTATATTTTCTTCCTATTTTCTTCTTTTCCGTTTTCCTATTCTTCTGATTATCTTTCCCTCTTGCTTTCTTCTTGAGAGTAAAAGATGGAAGAGATAGAGAGCTGGAAGGAGGAGAGAGCGAGAGAGAATAAGAGAGAACGAAAGAAAAAAAAAGCGAGAGAGAGATGAAAAAAATGGAAAATGAAAAAAAGAGAGAAAGATGAAAAAAATGGATATGAAAAGAGAGAGAGAGATAAGAAAAAAGAAGAGAAAACAAAAGAAAAGAAAATAAATAAATGTGTGTATGTGTGTGTATATATATATATATATATATATATATATATATATATATATATATATATATATATATATATATATATATCGATAAAACAGAGTGAGTGAGAGAGAGAAATAGAAACAGGTAGAAGAAAGAGAATATACAAGATAAACAGACAGATAGATAGATAAACACAAGAGAAATAGAACAGGATTTATGGAAGTAAATATTACTCCCCAATTCATTAATATTCATTAATAACGAGACTGAGGTAGATTAATTAACTATGGATGATGCATTAAGATGAATAAGATGAAGAGCATGTTGAATACCGGTGATAGATAGATAGGTAGATAGATGGAAATATAGAGAGACAGATAGATAGATGGAAATATCGAGAGAC
Organism: Penaeus japonicus; assembly: GCF_977035675.1. Taxonomy (NCBI): domain Eukaryota; kingdom Metazoa; phylum Arthropoda; class Malacostraca; order Decapoda; family Penaeidae; genus Penaeus; species Penaeus japonicus. The sequence continues at coordinate 23,805 of NW_028236499.1, read as the reverse complement.
AGATAAATAGATGGATAGAGCGAAAGGCAGATAAATAGATGGATAGATAGATAGACAGATAGATAGATGGAAATATAGAGAGACAGATAAACAGATGGATAGATAGAAAGGCAGATAAATATATGGATAGATAGATAGAGGGATCGATGGATAGACAGATAGATAGATGGAAATATCGAGAGACAGATAAACAGATGGATAGATAGAAAGGCAGATAAATATATGGATAGATAGATAGACAGATAGATAGAGGGATCGATAGATAGACAGATAGATAGATGGAAATATCGAGAGACAGATAAATAGATGGATAGAGAGAAAGGCAGATAAATATATGGATAGATAGATAGACAGATAGATAGATGGAAATATCGAGAGACAGAAATAGACGGATAGATAGAAAGGCAGATAAATATATGGATCGATAGATAGACAGATAGATAGATGGAAATATCGAGAGACAGATAAATAAATGGATAGATAGAAAGGCAGATAAATAGATGGATAGATAGACAGATAAATAGATAGAGGGACAATTAAACAGATGGTTAGATAAATAGATAAACCGATAGATAGTAGATATAAAGAAAGAGAGATCAAAAGATAGATGGGGAAGCAAATTAATAACTAGATAGATAGAGAGATTGATAGATATACAAGCAGAAAGATGGATAGATGGATGGAAAAGTAAATAAATAGATAAATAGAGAGACTGATAGATATACAGAAAGACGGACAGATAAATAAATGGAATAAGAATGAAGATATATAGATATATAACCATGCTGGTAGATTAAAAGGGAAGGGGGGGGGGCAGAGGGAGATGAAAGGGGTAGATAGACAGATTGTAACAACGGGACATGAAAGGAAGGGGAGAGAGAAAGAGAAAGAGAGAGGGAGGAGGGGGGGTAAGAGAGACATGGATTGACAGACGGACAGACAGATAAAGAAGGGTGAAAGACTGAGAGAGAGAGAGGGGAGGGAGGTAGAGAAGGGGGAAGGGGGAGGGAGAGAGAAAGAGAGAGAGAGAAAGAGGAGAGAGAGATGGGGGAGGGGGAGGGAGAGAGAGAGAAAGAGAGAGGAGGGAGAAGGAAAGAAGGAGAGGGAAAGAGGGAGAGAAAGGGGAGGGAGGTAGAGAAAGAGAGGGAGAGAGAGAGAAAGAGAGGGAGAGAGAGAGAGAGAGAGAGAGAGAGAGAGAGAGAGAGAGAGAGAGAGAGAGAGAAAAAACACAGAGACAGAGAGAAAAAGAACATCGAACAAAGAGAAAGAAACAGAGGCATCAAACAAAGACTGAGAAACAGCGATAGAAAGAGAAAGAGAGAGAACGAGAGACGCAGAATGCCATCCAAAAAAGAAAAGGGGGGAAAATACGTAAACTAATTTAAGAAAGACTAAAATACTCGAAAGAGAAATGAGAGGAAATGAGACTATCCCCCTCCCACTCCCCCACTCCATCCAACTCCCCCCCCCCCTCTATCTCTCTCTCTCTCTTCTTCTTCTTCTTCTTCCCACTCCTATCCACTCCTTTCCACTCCCTCTATCTCTCACTCACTTTCTCCCTCACCCCCACACCCCACATTCCCCCTCACATCTAACTCCCTCTCCCTCTAAATCCTCCCTCCCCTCTCCACTCTCTCCCCAACACCTCCCTCCCACACCCTCCTACCCAATCCTCCACACCCTCCCCCCTTCCCCCCTCACCCCTACACTCTCCCTCTCGCCCCAAATCCCTCCCGCACCCTCACTACCCCTCCCCCCTTACCCCCCAAAAAAAAGAGGGCAAGGAGGTAAATCGAGACACGCGGAGGAAATGAAGGAAGGGAGGGCGAAGGTGAAGGGAAGAGATCTTCTGCTCTTCCTCTCTTCCTCTCCCCTCACGCATTTCCCTTCGTGGACTTCTCACACACTTCTCGTCGTAGTAGGAGGAGAAAGGAGAGAGAGGAGAGAGGGAGGGGGAGGGAGAGAGAAAGAGAAATGGGGGGAGGAAGAGAGGGAGGGAGGGAAAGAGAGAGGGGGGGGGAGAAGGAGAATGGGAGAGAGGGATAGAGAGAGAGGGGGGGAGGGAGAGAGGGAGGGAAGGAGGAAGAGAGGGACGGAGGGAGGGAGGGAGAGATAGATAGATAGAAAGAAAAAGAGAGAGAGAAAAGAAGAGACAGATAGATAGACAAACAGAGACACAGAGAGTGAGAGAGAGAGAAAAGGAGAGATAGATAGATAGAGAGAGAGAGAGAGAGAAAGAGAGAGAGGAAGATAGATAGAGAGAGAGAATAATAAGGAAGAGAGAAAATGATAAGAAAGAAAATATAATAGAAAAAAGAAAAAGGAGAGAGAGCGGAGAAGGACCAACAGAGAAAGGGCAAGCGATGATAAACCGAGTAAATGAGAGGGACAGAAATGCCATCGACAATAAAAGACGAGAAGTGAAGGAGGAAGGTCGATGCGGCAGGAAACAGATGGCCATTGCTGGAAAAGGGAGACTCAGGCTGAAAGAGGGAGGGAGAGAGGAGGAGATGAAAGGCGGGAAGGGAGAGAAAGGGAAAGAGGGAAAGGGAGGGAGAGATGAGGAGAAGGAAGGAGGGAAGAGAGGGAGGAAAGGAGGGAGGGAAGGGAGGGAGGGAGGAGGAAAGAGGAAGAGAGGGGAAAGGAAAGGGGAAGGGAGGTTACGGGCCCAGCGGGGGCCGAAGGAAGTGGAAGGAGGGAGGGAGGAAAGGAGGGAAGGGAGGAAGGAAATGAGGGAGGGAGAGAGGAGGAGAAGGAAGGAGGGAAGATAGGGAGGAAAGGAAGGAGGGAAAGGGAGGGAGGAAAGGAGGGAGGGAGAGAGGAGGAGAAGGAAGGAGGGAAGATAGGGAGGGAGGGAGAGAGGAGGAGAAGGAAGGCGGGAAGGGAGAGAAAGGGAAAGAGGGAAAGGGAGGGAGAGATGAGGAGAAGGAAGGAGGGAAAGGGAAGGAGGAAAGGAAGGAAAGGAGGGGAGGAAGGGACGGTGGGCTGGAAGGTGATTGGGTGGGGGGAAAATGAGGGAGGGAGAGAGGAGGAGAAGGAAGGATTAGGAGATAGGGAGAATAAGGAGGGAAAGGGAGGGAGGAAAGGAGGAGGGATGGAGAGAGGAGGAGCAGGAAGGAGGGAAGCTTAGGGGGGAGGGAGAGAGGAGAAGAGGGACGGCGGGGAAGGGAGAGAAGGGAAAGAGGGAAAGGGAGGGAGAGATGAGGAGAAGGAAGGAGGGAAAGGGAAGGAGGAAAGGAAGGAAAGGAGGGGAGGAAGGGACGGTGGGCTGGAAGGTGATTGGGTGGGTAGGTGGGAGAGAGGGAGGAAGGGAGGGACGGAGAAAGCTAAATAGAGAGAAGAAGAGAGACAGATGAAGAGCGAGGTACAGACAGCTGAATAGAGAGTTACAGACAGACAAAGACAATGAGAAATAGATAAGTAAACGAATAGACTGGAAGAAAGAGAGAGAGAGAGAGACCGCCCGGAGAGGAGCGAGTCGGCCGCGGAGCGAGGAGAGAGAGAGAGAGAGCCGCTGCCCGAAGAGGCGAGAGAGGACAAGAGAAGAGAGGAAACGAGGAGAGAGAGAGACGGACCCGACGGAAGGAAGCCCCGAGGGAACCCCCCGGGACGAGAGGAGGATGAGAGAGAGAGAGGCCCGACTGCGACCGAGAGGATGACCGACCCCCCCCCCCGAAGAGAGGGACGGCGACCCGACGTGGGAGAGGAGGGATCTGTCCCTCGGACCGAGAGCGATCGAGCGACCCCGCCGAGTGATCGCCGATCACGCGAGAGCGCGAAGGATCGCGGACGACCCCCTCCGACGAGCAGGAGAGAGAAGCAAAACGGAGTTGGCGAAAAACCTACGGGTGCGGAGCATCATGAAAGGCAAGGCGTGGAAGCAGAAGAAGTCCCATTCATAAATATTCACGTGTTCTCAGAATACGAAGTCGTACTTGTAGCTTATTTTTTCATCTTTTATTCATTGTTTTGTTTCGTTATTTCTCGTCAAAGACGAAGAAAAAAATAACGTTTTTAGGGTCCTTCTTTTATGTGGTATATATATGTATATATATATATATATGTATATACATACATATATATATATATATATATATATATCCTCTTATATTATATATATATATATTATAGTATTATATGTTATAATACATATATCTTTCTACACGATATTAGCAAATCTACTGGATCGAAATATTGAATTAATGATCGGTAAGTAAATCAACCTTAAAATAAATACAACCTCCCTTAATCATATACATTACTACACTATATTATGGCAAATTAATACACACGCCTCCCCTCTACCCTCATCAAAAAAACAAAACAAAACAAAAAACCAAATATCAACAACATATCAAATTAGAAGAAAAAAAAACTTTCACACAAAATAAACATAAACTCCCTTGACATCACACCCCATTATGTCACATTCCTATAAAAAAGATTTAAAAAAATATCACCATTCTCACCCGAGCGAATACGAACAAGAACCACAACCAGAGTACACAACAAGATCAAATTAAAGTGCACAGTAACTCTTTTTCTTTGAACACAAGTCCCGAGTTTAACTACCAAGGCTGTCGGCTTTGCGAGAGTTTACAGCCTCTCCCGAATATAATATCCTGAACACCGAGGGGGACAACACGCCGCCACAACACCCAGGTTGCTACACTGTCGCCACGTTCTCAAGGACCCTCACACTTTTCGGGAATTGCTTGGTTCGTTTTTTTTGTTTTTTTGTTTTTTTTTTGTAAGTCAGAGGAAGTTGATTGGTAAGATTCGTGTGAGATATTGGTGGATTTTTTTTTTCATCTTTTCTATTATCAGCATTATCATTATCATTATTACTATTTTGTTACTATTTTTATTATCATTGTCGTTATTATTATGATTATCAGCATTATCATTATTACTATTGTTATCATCATTATTACTATTGCTATTATCATTATTACTATTATGATCATAATTCTCTTTATCATAGTTATCACTACAGTTATCATTATTATCATTATCATTATTATTGTTACCATCATCATTATTATCACCGTCATAATTACTATCATTGTTTACATTGTTATCATCATTATCATCATTACCACCATCATCATTATTATTATTATCATCATTATCACAATCATTGTTGTTGTTTTTACTACCATCACTTCAGCTTAGCTCTCGTGAAGAATCTTCCAAGAAATTAAAAAAAAGAAATGTATCAGAACACAATAAGAAACTTCAAGAAATAAACCAAGCTACGCTGCACCTTCACTTGAGGTTTAATCCTTGCTTTCCCATAACCTACGTACTGAGGCCTCGAGTACGACCTCATTCAACCCCTCGCTTGCCCTTTGTTCCTCCAGGCACGACCTCGTCCTTGGTATCTTCGGACTTCCATCTCTGTTTTGCTCTCTTATTGTCCTTGTTTTTGTTTTTTTGTTTTCCTTTCTCGTGTCTCCTTTCTTCTCTTCTCTTTCTCCTTCTTCTCTATCTCTCTCTTTCTTCCTCTTTCTTCTGTTCGTTCTTATATTGCAGTCTTTGGTTCTCTCCTCTTTTTTTTCAACCGTTCTTCTTATCCTCCTCTTCCTTTTTTTCCTTTGTTCTATCTTGTTTCCCTCTTTCTTTCTTCTTTCCTTTCTCGTCTTTCCCTCTCTCTATCCATTCCCATCCATATTTAGTCCTCTTCATTTTCGTCCTTTATCTTAACCTCTTTCTTCCCCTCTTTTCTTCCCCTCCTTCCTTCTCCCCTATCTTTTCCTTTTCGTCTTTCTCCTCCTCTTCTTCCTCACCTCTCCTTTCGCCTGACCACCTGTGGCGCCACAGTTTCTCAGCTGGTTTAGGAGGAAGATCATATTCACGGTGAGGAACGTGTCTGAGCTATTGTGAGGAAAGGGAAAAGTTGGGGAAAGAGAGAGAGAGAGAGAGAGAGAGAGAGAGAGAGAGAGAGAGGGAGGGAGGGAGGGAGGGAGGGAGGGAGGGAGGGAGAGAGAGAGAGAGGGGGGGAGAGGGGCTTGGGAGAGAGGGAGAGAGAGACAAATAGACAGAGATACAGAGATAGAGACAGACAGACAAACAGAGAGAGAGAGAGAGAGAGAGAGAGAGAGAGGGAGAGAGGAGGGGGGGGGGGGGGAGAGAGGGGCTTAGGAGAGAGGGAGAGAGAGACAAAGAGACAGAGATACAAAGAAACAAAGAGACAGAGATAGAGACAGACAGACAAACAGAGAGAGAGAGAGAGAGAGAAGGGGGGTTAGGAGAGACAGAGAGAGGGTAAAGTCAGTGGAATTGCCCTGAAATTATGGTAGTCTTTTATCTTTTCGCCTACTCTAATGATAATAATGTTCATAATAATAACTTTACTAATGATAATGATAATAATATATAGTGGCAATAAGGCTAATAACGATAACAATAATAATAGTAATAACAATAATGATAACAATAGCACCAAAGATAAACAAAGGTAAGGAAAAAAAAAAGAAAAACAGCTCCTCCCAACATATTTTTGGCACCGAGCAAAAGAGAATGTAAAAGCAGCAAAGACTTTCTGGAGCCTTCGGTGGGAACTCAAAGGTTTAGGAGTGCCATTCAGACTGTCAACGTCAAGACTTCTGCTCTTTCCCTTGCGAGGGTCTTGGGCCAACGTTACGCCCTGTGAAGTCTACGGACTGCACCCCAACTTTCACTTAACTTTAGCCGGAACTTTTTTTTTTTTGTTGAAACTTGGTATATATATATATTTTTTTTATATTAGGTAGACGAGATTTACTACCCTCGTAGCGCATAAAAATACACTTATCATACGATATAAATCGGTCCTTGGTTGTCTCGGGAAGAATTATGACGACCAGGAATCCTAAAGCAACGTATATTTTCGCCCGAGCAGACCCGTACCTATGGTCGGTTGCCCTAGACTATAAGGGTGACGCCACTTCGCCCAGCTGTCTTGTCCTGGCTCAGCATGACGCTTCTCTCGCTTATTGCACGCTTCATCTCTTCAAAATGGTCTAACTTTGACCTTAATGAAATTGGAATGGAACAGGGGGGTGGAGGGGAGGGGGAGGGGGAGGTGGGTTAAACGCGGGATAGCGAAGATAAGATCTTGTGATGAGGGCCCCGTAATTGCAAGATTTAAACGGTACTATCTCGGGTTCTCGATTGTGTTTGCTAGAAGAGTGTGTTGTCGACTCTGGACAGTACGAGTTTCTGTGTCAGCGTTGGCTGGCTCAACACTCTATATGCAAATTATACAGTTTAGGATAAAAGGTGAAGATTCTCGACAGGATAAAAAAATGTAGAGCGTCTTGTCAGATGGGCAAGCTGTATACGCGCTGGTAGACTGTGTTTGAGATCATCTCCATCGTATTTTGTCAGTGAATATTAGATTCTATTAATACACGTACATACATACGCACACACACACACGCACAATAGAAAGGCAAATATCTATGAATAACACGCACCTATACGTACATACACACAAACACACACACACACACACAAACACACACACACATAAACACACACGAACACACACAAACACACATGAACACACACTCAGACACGCATAATAGGAAGGCAAATATCTATGAATAACACACATATACGTACATACACACAAACATACACACACACACACACACACACACTAGAATGATATTTATAAATAACACGCACATATACGTACATACACATAAACACACACACACACACACACACACACACACACACACACACACACACACACACACACACACACACACACACACACACACATACACACACACAAACACACACACACTAGAATTATATCTATGACTAACAACTTTAAGGACATTTCTGTAGACCAGTGACACCCGAGAAGGAAAAACACATTACAACTTTAGCCTGAAATATACCGATAAGACGTTCTCATAAATATAAGATATGAATAAATCTTTCTCACAATGTTCTTTTTACTTGTAGATGCAATGTAATTCACGGAATCATAGTTCCAGGTTGGATTAAATATAATCAGAGCAAGAAGAAGTGTGAATATTTTATCACATAATAGAGACAGTTTAAATTTGAATCAGGATTAAAATCAAAGCAATATCAGAATAGATTCAAAAGTTTTACCTTTCATTTCACTTTCATTGTTTCTTTTTTCACTTTCTTTCAGTTTCAAGCTCTATTTCTCGCTTAAATTTATGTACTGTTTATATCAAACAGTTTCTACCCTAATGATTTATCATCTGTAAAAAGTAGAAGGTAAAACTTTTCAGATTTCCGCGCTCCTAAAGAAAAGAGAGAGAGAGAGGAAGAGAGAGAGAGAGAGAGAGAGAGAGAGAGAGAGACTGAGAGAGTAGGGGTAGGGGGGGAAAGAGAAAGGGAGTGTGTGTGTGTGTTTGTGTGTGTGTGTGTGTGTGTGTGTGTGTGTGTGTGTGTGTGTGTGTGTGTGTGTGTGTGTGTGTGTGTGTGTGTGTGTGTGTGTGTGTGTTTGGTTGTAAAAGAGAGAGAGAGAGAGAGAGAAGAAAATGAAAAGAAGTTCCGCATCCCCCTAACCATTATAAATATCTATCAACGTCCCTTAACGTTATTCCATTACCCCCGTATCCGCCCCCTCCTCCCCCCCCCCTGATCAAAACATCCCTCCCTCCCTCCCTCCCTCACTCCCTTCCTCACCCCCTCCCTCTTTCCTTCCACCCTCTCCCTCCCTACTACCATCCATTCCTTCCTTCCTCTCTCCATCTCTCCTTCCCTTCCTCCCCCTCTTCCCCTTCTTCCATCCATCCATCCATCCCTCCTTCCCTCCCTCCCTCCCCCTCCCTCGTAGCCAACCCATAAGTGAAATCTCTCCTCCTGCCCCCCCCCCCACCAAACTCCCTCCCAACCCCTTCCCTTCCCCCCCCCCAACCCCCCATTCAACTCACTCTCTCCCCCTAGTGTCTACGATTATAAGAAATCTACGGCATTTTTCACTCTTTGTCTGAACTCTAACCTGGTTTTACTGGTTATGAGGGGGGGGAGGGGGTAAGAAAGGTGGAGGGGGCCGTAAGAGGAGGGTGGAGGAGGGGGAGAGGAGGAGGAGGGGAAGAGGAGGAATGTGGAGGTGGGTGAGAGAGGAGGAGGATGGAGGAGGAAGGTGGAGGAGGGGGAGAGAGGAGGAGGGTGGAGGAGGAAGGTGGAGGAGGGGGAGAGGAGTAGGAGGGGGAGGGTAGAGGATGAAGGTGGAAGAGTAGGGTGAGAAAGGATGAGGGTGGAGGAGGAAGGTGGAAGAGGAGGGTGAAAGGGGAGGAGGGTGGAGGAGGAAGGTGGAAGAGGAGGGGGAGAGGAGGAGGAAGGTGGAAGAGGAAGATGAGAAAGGATGAGGGTGGAGGAGGAAGGTGGAAGAGGAGGGTGAAAGGGGAGGAGGGTGGAGGAGGAAGGTGGAAGAGGAGGGGGAGAGGAGGAGGAAGGTGGAAGAGGAAGATGAGAAAGGATGAGGGTGGAGGAGGAAGGTGGAAGAGGAGGGTGAAAGGGGAGGAGGGTGGAGGAGGAGGGGGAGAGGAGGAGGAAGGTGGAAGAGGAAGATGAGAAAGGATGAGGGTGAAGGAGGAAGGTGGAAGAGGAGGGGGAGGGTGGGGGATGGGTAGAGGAGGGGGAAGGTGGAGCAGGGTGAGATGAGAGGACAGGGGAGGGAGGAGGAAGTAGGGGTAAGGTCTAAGGAAGGGGAGGAGAAAGGGGGAGGAGGGGGTACGTAAAGAGAGAGAGAGAGAGAGAGAGAGAGAGAGAGAGAGAGAGAGAGAGAGAGAGAGAGAGAGAGAGAGAGAGAGAGAGAGAGAGACAGAGACAGAGGCAGAGAAAGAGGGGGGGTGAGATGGAAAGAGAGAGAGGCAGATAGAGAGAGAGTAGAAGATGAGGATAGATAGATAGATTGATAGAGAGAGAAGGGGGGAGGGAGGGGGGAGGATAGAGAGAGAGAGAAGAAGAGAGAAAAATCGAGAGATCGAGAGAGAGAGAGAGAGAGAGAGAGAGAGAGAGAGAGAGAGAGAGAGAGAGAGAGAGAGAGAGAGAGAGAGAGAGAGAGACAGACATACAGACAGACAGAGACAGAGAGAGACAGAGACAAAGGGGGGGGGGTGGAGCAAGGAGTAGGAAACATTCAGAAACGCCTATAAAATACATACATATGTACACACAACGAATCACACGCACACACACACCCAAACACACACACACACACACACACACACACACACACACACACACACACACAGAGAGAGAGAGAGAGAGAGAGAGAGAGAGAGAGAGAGAGAGAGAGAGAGAGAGACATACAGACAGACAGAGACAGAGAGAGACAGAGACAAAGGGGGGGGGGGGGGAGCAAGGAGTAGGAAACATTCAGAAATGCCTATAAAATACATACACATGTACACACAACGAATCACACGCACACACACACCCAAACACGCACACACACACACACACAGAGAGAGAGAGAGAGAGAGAGAGAGAGAGAGAGAGAGAGAGAGAGAGAGAGAGAGAGAGAGAGAGACAGACAGAGAGACATACACAGACAGAGACAGAGAGAGAGAGAGAGAGAGAGAGAGAGAGAGAGAGAGAGAGAGAGAGAGAGAGAGAGAGAGAGAGAGAGAGAGAGAGAAAGAAAGAGCAAGATACATCTATCAGATAGACTCAAACGGCCCTAACATGGTATGACTTTCCACGAAGTCCTGACTAAGGTAGTAGGTAGACCCTGTTAACCCTTCCATACGATGCACAGACGGGGCGGCTCCAGTGCACGGCCCGTTATGTAGCCTCGGCTCGACGCTGGGATTTCCTACAGACATAGACACAGACACAGGCTCAGATGCGGAAACAGATACAGACACAGAAACAAATGCAAAGATAAATACATACACATACACAAATATAGATACAGATACAGATACAGACGTACACAGACATACACAGACACACACACAACACACAGACATACACACACACACACACACACACACACACACACACACACACACAGATACAGACGAAGACAAAGAAGTATACAGACACAGACACACACACAGACGAAGACACAGAAGACACAGAAGCATATACAGACACAGATACAGAAGACAAAGAAGACACACAGACACAGAAGCATATACAGACACAGACGAAGACAAATAAGACACACAGAAGCATATACAGACACAGACACAGACAGACACAGACAGAAGGGGCTGGTAGCGACGCCGTGCTTCCCCACGACGACTGTGATCAATTGTCGGGTCTGCAAGACACAGATACATGAGCTTCATTGGTCTCTCCTCACCTCCTCCTCCTC
>NW_028236498.1:5000-7956 GCF_977035675.1 Penaeus japonicus | reverse complement strand
TATATATATATACACATCTATATATATATATGTAATATATATAACATATATATATACATAATAATTATCATCTATCTCTATTCATATATATATATATTATATTTATTATATCTTATATATATATCCATGATAATGTTACAAGACCTTACGATAGATTCATCCTTAATAAATTATTGTTTATCGTCACAATGGCGGAGTGGTTAGACGCGTGGCCTGGTAATCCCCAGGACCCGCGTGCAGCTTCATCATAAAACTGAAGTATTTTTGAATTCTTCTTGAATCCATGATTTTTCCTGCAATTTCTCTTAATTTCCTCATATATGAAAATGTTTCTTTGTCAAAAATGTTATGTGAAGACATGGGTAAAGTGTCAAACAAGTAGAAGAGCTTTGAAATGTGATGGTGACACGCTGATACACCTGCACTTTATTGGACCAGGAGTTCGCCCCTTCAGATTACAGAGCTAAGGTCAACGTCCTCGGGGGAGACGAGGTCAAGGCGCTCCCCGAATGGGCTTTTGCCTTCGGAAGAGTGCTGGCTTGTATTGCTCTCTGGTTTATTTTTCTTGTTTCCTGGTCTGGGGCAGATGCGCTGTTTTGAGGCAGTTTAGTTTTCGTTTATTATAGCACGAATTAAGTAGATCGAAAAGTTTAATCAAATATCTTTTTAGAAACAGTTATGCAATATCAGTGCCTTTACACACACATCTCTCTCATTATCGAGCTCTTATCTATTTATTTATATACATATGTTGGGTTCGTGAGTGTGTGTGTGTCAGTATGTATATTATTTATATATATATATATAATATTATATATATATATTATATATTATATATACAAACATTACACATACACACTACAATATGTAGAGATATATATATATATATATTTTATAATATATATAATATATGTAGTATATATACATAATATATATATTTATATAAACCCTATATATATATATATATATATATATATATTAGATAAATATATGGATTATATATAACATATATATATAAATATATATACTATAATATATTTATATATTATAGATTTATATATATATATTATCATGATAATGCTACAAGAAGAGTTACGAATAAATTTATCATTATAATATAATATTGATATGTCGCAATGGAGGTGTGGTTAGAGTCGTCGTGGACCTGGTTAATCCCAGGACCACGCGCATCGAAACCATCCATGGCAAGTGTGGAATCAACTAGGCCCATGTGTTTTAGTTTATTTTTGTTTATTTTCTGATATAATTTTCAGCTAGTGACATGAGTTATGTTTAATTTGTGGTTATATGACGATTTCATTATTATCTATCTATATATCTATATATCTATTATATGTGTGTGTGTATGGTGTGTGTATGTGTTGTATGTGTGTGTGCTTTGATCTTAGTATTCATTTCACACAACACAACACAACACACACTACAAATACAACAACACACACCACCACACCACAACTCTCACAGACACACACAAACCAACATTTATATTTATATATAGATCTATATATAATATATAACTATTATCTAACTATATATCTATAAATAAATGTATTAGTGTGTGTCTGAATACTATAACAATCCCATCATACAAATCATACATATATATATATATCTATATATATATATATATTATATATATATATATGTATGTATGTAATATAATATATAATCATACATAACAACCACACACACACACACACACACATATGTATATATATATATATATATATATATATATATATATATACATGTATGTCTGTATGTATGTATGTATGTAAATGTGTATATACATATATCTTTCTCTCTATCTATCTCTCTCTTTATCTAGCTATCTATATCTCTCTCTATATATATATAGCTATCTATATATCTCTCTTTATCTCTCTCTTTCTCTCTCTCTCTATCTATCTATATGTCTCTCTTTCTATATATCTATCTATTATGTATATACGTATCTGTGTGTTTGTGTGTGTGTGTGTGTGTTTGTGTGTGTGTATGTGTGTTTGTTTGTTTGTATGTTTGTTTGTTTGTTTATGTGTATGTGTGTAAAGAGAGAAAGGGAGGGGTAATACATCGACCCAACACTTTCGATTAAAAATTCTCCGGAAATTTGTCGCTTTCTATGAAATTCATACCTCCTGCAGTGACTTTTTTTTTTTTATATACGTGCAGTGATATGAGTGTACAGCTTCATCATAAAACTAAAGTATTTTTTAATTCTTCTTTTTCTTTTTGAATCCATGATTTTTCCTGTAATTTCTCATTATTTCCTCATATATGAAAATGTTTCTTTGTCAAAAATGTTTATGTGAAGACATGGGTAAAGTGTCAAACAAGTAGAAGAGCTTTGAAATGTGATGGTGACACGCTGATACACCTGCACTTTATTGGACCAGGAGTTCGCCCCTTCAGATTACAGAGCTAAGGTCAACGTCCTCGGGGGAGACGAGGTCAAGGCGCTCCCCCGAGCTGTGCTTCTGCCATCGGAAGAGTTGCTGTCTCTGTCTGCTCTCTGTTTACTCTCTGTCTACTCTCTGTCTCTGTCTGTTTTGATCTGCCCTTGTTCCTTCTGTGTAGCTCTTAAGTACGATTCTTGAGTCGCATTCTATGCCTCAGGGCTTCCGCTAGCAAACACAGCCGTCTGAGGCAGATGCAGTTTAGAGGCAGTTTAGTTTTCGATATAGCACTGAATTAAGTAGAAAAGTTTAATCAGTATCTTAGGAAACATGATATGCAATATCAGTGCCTTACACACACACTCTCTCTCATTATCTGTGTCTCTCTCTCTATATATATGTACATATGTATGTGTACGTGTGTGTGTGTGTGCATATGTATATATATATATATATATATATATATATATATATATAATTATATCCTAATATTCTATATGACTATATATATAAGTATATCATAATAATATATATATATA
>NW_028236497.1:0-5000 GCF_977035675.1 Penaeus japonicus | reverse complement strand
AAAAAAAAAAAAAAAAAAAAAAAAAAAAAAAAAAGAAAAAAAAAAAAAAAAAAAAAAAAAAAAAAAAAAAAAAAAAAAAAAAAAAAAAAAAAAAAAAAAAAAAAAAAAAAAAAAAAAAAAAAAAAAAAAAAAAAAAAAAAAAAAAAAAAAAAAAAAAAAAAAAAAAAGGAGAGAGAGAGAGAGAGAGAGAGAGAATGAGGAAGGGAGGGAAGGAGATTGGAGATAGAAAAGACCGAGAGAGAGAGGAACGAGAGGGAGAAGTACCAGAGATGGTAGAGAGAGAGAGGAGAGAGAGGAGATGAGAGAGAGAGAGAGAGAGAGAGGAGAAGGTGAGAGAGGACAGGAAGCAAGGAGAAGAAGAGAGAAGGGACGAGGAGGGAGATGAAGGAGAAGAGGGAGAGGCAAGGAGGGGGAAGGCAGAGAGTGAGAAGGAGGAGGGTGGATAAGTGCGAGAGAATGAGGACGGGAGGGAAGGGGAGAAGAAGAGGAGAGAAGAGAGAGAGAGAGAGAGAGGGAGAGAGAGAGAGAGAGGAGAGATGAGAGAGAGAGAGAGAGGGGAAGATAGAGAGAGAGAGGAGGGATGAGAGAGAGAGAGAGAGAGAGAGAGAGAGAGAGTATGATGGAGAGAGAGAGAGAGAGTATGATGGAGAGAGAGAGAGTGAGAGAGAGAGAGAGAGAGAGAAGGAGAGAGAGAGAGAGCGAGAGAGAGAGAGAGAGAGAGAGAGAGAGAGAGAGAGAAGGGAGGGAGAGAGAGAGAGAGCGAGAGAGAGGGAGAGCGAGAGAGAGAGAGAGAGAGAGAGATGGAGGGAGAGAGAGAGAGAGAGTGAGAGAGAGAGGAGAGAAAGAATGAGAGGAGAGGAGAGAGTGAGAGAGAAGCCGAGAGAGAGGAGGAGAGAGTGCGAGAAGAGAGAGAGAGAGAGAGAAAGAGAAAAAGAGAGAGAGAGAGAGAGAGAGAAAGAGAGAGAGAGAGAGAGAGAGAGAGAGAGAGAAAGAGAGAGAGAGAACGAGAAGGATGATGTGGTGATGATAGTCATAATGATAACGCCAAAAATATTAGCAAAAAAAAAAAAAATAAATAATAATGATACTGATGATAATTGTAATAAGAACATCAATAACAACATCAATAATGATAACAGTTGTAGTAATGATAATGATAATGATAACAATAAAATGGGTAACGATTATGATAATAAGGATAATGATGATAACAATATTAATGATGATGACGTTGATGATAACAGTATCAAAATAAGTCGGATTTTATTTTGTTTTTCTATTAATAACAACAATGATGATGAACAAGAAGAAGAACTTTAATGATAATGATAGCGATGATATGATATTAACAATAAGAATAAAGAGGATGATTAAGATTATCATTATAGTGATGATGTAATGACAACAAATGATGATGATGATGATGTTCATTTAATTATAATTTTAGTAATGATGATAAGGATAATACTGATACTATTCATAATAATAATATTAATAATGATGATGATATTGATAATGGTAATGATAATAATGTTATTGATAGTAATAGTAGTTACAATATGATAATAATAACAATGATAGTAATAAAATGATGATGGTGATATTGATGATAATGATAATGTTGATAAGGATAAGAATTATGATAATGATGATATCATCAATAATGATAACAACAATGGTTATTGTTATTGTAATTTCTATTATTAGTGTTACCATCATTGTATTATCCTCATCATTATCTTTATCTTTATTACTATCGTTATCATCATTATCATTTATCATCATTATTACTATCATCATTATCATTATAACTAATTTTGCTACTATTAGTATTGTTATTTTCATAATCATTCCCATTGTCATCATCTTAGTTTTGTTATCACCGTACCACACTATCATTATCATTGTCTAATTAGAACCCATTATCATGATCATCATTACTAACTATAAGTGTGGGGAAGGGGAGGCAGGGAGGTGGAGGGGGTGGGAGGGGTGGGGGTATGGGGAAGGTCACACTTAACACTAGCCTTTCCCTTCTTTCTGCTTTCTTTGTATTTTTTTTTTTTCTTTTTTTATCTTTTTTTTTTTTTTTTGTTTTTTTTTAATTTCTTTCTTTTTTTACCTTTTTTTTTCGGTCAAGGTGGATGGGGCCTTTGTCAGGAAGACGGTCAAGAACAGGTCATCGGTCAAACAAACACTGGTTTTAAATCCTGGATGTCACCACACTAACCGTTACCAACTACACGCAAAAAAACAAAGTCACAACACAAACACAGATAGAATCACAGACACACAGACAGACATTCAGACACACACACACAAGTACATACATAAACGCAGACACACATCCTCACATAACACTCTCTACACTTATAGAAATCACTGAACACACAGACACCGACCATTTCCGACACACACACACAAGTACATACATAAACGCAGACACACATACACATACACAAACACTTATAGAATCACAGACACACAGACACAGACATTCAGACACACACACAAGCACATACATACACACACACACCAATACAGAGACAGCGACACACACACACACATATATCAGAATATCAATATTGATATTGATATACCTTGATATACACTGTCTTTTTAGAGCCTATGGGCCTGTTGGTTGATGTACAAAATTCATAACGAAAGGAAATTCTTAAAGACGACATTACCAAGGTTACTGTTGTTCTTAAAATTATTTTGGAATGAGTTCAACTCAAATTAGAAAAAAAAAAATAAAAAAATAGATTGAGCAACTAAGTGTAGAAATACAATTTTACACCATACATTTCTACTTATTTTACTATTATACCGATATCTTGTGACCTTAGTATAAATCTACTTAGTTTCCCTTTAGCAGCTATCATATAAACTCTCTGTACTCTGATTAACAACATATTTTGTTTAAGATATCGCTTTTACAGTCTGTTACACCCTCCCCAATCACTGTAACTACAGGTAAAAATTTCTTTGCAGAGAAGATATAAAGTGTCACGTTCCAATTAAACTATTCTTATTGCAAATCTAACAGTCATTCATTTTTCTACATATGCGTTGCAAGGAACTGCTTACAGTTTTCTCAGTCCTCGAGTTCAGAAAGGCAGGTAGGCATGAGGACGAGTTGGAACACCTATTCATCATGCTTATGTCATGAGGCATGCCCTTTCGCCCGCTCTCGCTAACTCTCTTACCCCCTTTCGCTCACTAGTCTTTGGTCTCTCTCTATCCCTCTTTCGCTCACTACTCTTTGGTCTCTCTCTATCCCTCTTTCGCTCACAAGTCTTTGGTCTCGCTCTTTCCCTCTTTCGCTCAATAGTCTTTGGTCTCTCTCTTTCCCTCTTTCGCTCACTAGTCTTTGGTCTCTCTCTTTCCCTCTTTCGCTCACTAGTCTTTGGTCTCTCTCTTTCCCTCTTTCGCTCACTAGTCTTTGGTCTCTCTCTTTCCCTCTTTCGCTCACTAGTCTTTGGTCTCTCTCTTTCCCTCTTTCGCTCACTACTCTTTGGTCTCTCTCTTTCCCTCTTTCGCTCACTAGTCTTTGGTCTCTCTCTATCCCTCTTTCGCTCACTAGTCTTTGGTCTCTCTCTTTCCCTCTTTCGCTCACTAGTCTTTGGTCTCTCTCTTTCCCTCTTTCGCTCACAAGTCTTTGGTCTCTCTCTTTCCCTCTTTCGCTCACTAGTCTTTGGTCTCTCTCTATCCCTCTTTCGCTCACTACTCTTTGGTCTCTCTCTATCCCTCTTTCGCTCACAAGTCTTTGGTCTCGCTCTTTCCCTCTTTCGCTCACTAGTCTTTGGTCTCTCTCTTTCCCTCTTTCGCTCACTAGTCTTTGGTCTCTCTCTTTCCCTCTTTCGCTCACTAGTCTTTGGTCTCTCTCTTTCCCTCTTTCGCTCACTACTCTTTGGTCTCTCTCTTTCCCTCTTTCGCTCACTAGTCTTTGGTCTCTCTCTTTCCCTCTTTCGCTCAGTAGTCTTTGGTCTCTCTCTTGCCCTCTTTCGCTCATTAATCTTTGGTCTCTCTCTCTCCCTCTTTCGCTCACTAGCCTTTGGTCTCTCTCTTTCCCTCTTTCGCTCAGTAGTCTTTGGTCTCTCTCTTTCCCTCTTTCGCTCACTAGACTTTGGTCTCTCTCTTTCCCTCTTTCGCTCTCAAGTCTATAGTCTCTCTCTTTCCCTCTTTCGCCCCATAGTCTTTGGTCTCTCTTTTTCCCTCTTTCGCTACACGCCCCAACAAGTCTTTCGTGTGTCTCTCTCTTTCCCTCTTTCGCTCAAATAGTCTTTGAGTCTCTCTCTATCCTCTTTCGCCTCAACTACCCTCTTTGGTCTCTCTCTATCCCTCTTTCGAATCACGAGTCTTTGGTCTCTCTCTATCCCTCTTTTCGCTCACCAAGTCTTTGGTACTCGCTCTTTCCCTCCCACCTCTCTTTAACGCTCACTAGTCTTTGGTCTCTCTCTTTCCCTCCCTTTCGCCCTGACCTAGTCTTTGGTCTCTCTCTTTCCCTCTTTCGCTCACTACTCTTTGGTCTCTCTCTTTCCCTCTTTCGCTCACTAGTCTTTGGTCTCTCTCTTTCCCTCTTTCGCTCAGTAGTCTTTGGTCTCTCTCTTTCCCTCTTTCGCTCACTAGTCTTTGGTCTCTCTCTTTCCCTCTTTCGCTCACTAGTCTTTGGTCTCTCTCTTTCCCTCTTTCGCTTTCCAACTCATAGTCTTTGGTCCCTCATCCCGCTCGCACTCCTTCTAGCTTCAACAAGTCCCGCTTTGGTCTCGCAGCTTTCCCTCTTTTCGACTCACCTAGTCTTTGGTCTCTCTCTTTCCCTCTTTCGCCCCATAGTCTTTGGTGTCTCTCTTTCCCTCTTTCGCTCAGTAGTCTTTGGTCTCTCTCTTTCCCTCTTTCGCTCACTAGACTTTGGTCTCTCTCTTTCCCTCTTTCGCTCAGTAGTCTTTGGTCTCTCTCTTTCCCTCTTTCGCTCACTAGTCTTTGGTCTCTCTCTTTCC
>NW_028236496.1:0-5805 GCF_977035675.1 Penaeus japonicus | reverse complement strand
TAATAACCTTGGCATGTGCGCTGGTTTGATAGCCAATAAATCCAACAACAAAAAACATGGCTCGTCATCAAGAAAATGCGAGTTATCGGGAAAATAATATCCAATTGGGCACACTGAATATGATTCATAACTGGGGGCCTCCAGTGGGGTTTTAAGTTTTCCATAGAAAGGTTATTGGCGTGGTCTTACCCATTTGGAGATAGCCCAACATCAGGCTAACTCTAGACAACCCACCCAATACCTTTTCACAAATCAGCTAGATTTCTTGGTTGCCTCTATGTGATAGTAGATTAAATTGAAAGACCACATTGGTCAGTTAAAGAATATAAATGCTCAAAAAGCACTCAATTTATTAAAAGGTGGCATTTCCTGGAACAAATGGGGCTGATAGAAAGTCATTACTGATGTAATATAAAAATCCTGATTAGATCTAAAGTAGAATATGTGTCAATGTGTATGGCTCGGCAACGAGCTCAACTCTGAAAGTTTTGAATGTTGTGCAGAATGCCTGTTTACGCGTCTGTCTTGGAGCCTTAAGTGCACTCGCACAGAGCGCCTAGAGGTAGTGACGGGAGTTACATCCCTCCGTCTTAGACGCGGCCAGCTTGCGCTGACTTACGCCGCCAAGATTGCCAGGCAGCCCCACCATCCTAACAGGGATGTTTTGCGCCGGCAGTTAGGGCCACAGCACCGCGGCGGAAAGCCGCTGTGCAATAGACTCCATGACCTCACAGAAAAAGTCGGTATAAATCTCTCTACCATGTTTACTGGTTCAGTCAAATCAGCAACCGTGGGAGAACCCAATTTTTCACCGTAGTAGACTGGCTATCACAGCCAAAGCCAGGGTGCCGGAGGTGGGGTATGGAGGTAAGCCAGCGGTTCAGAGATATCCTAATTAACATCTTTCCTTTTTTCATATATATACCGAGGGTTCCAGCCAGACGAGTGTGTGGGAGCGGGGTGTATGGTCGACTGAATGACAGTGGAGATTCAGATTGCAGAATCATACATCGATTTTTCTTGCTGAACTTTTTGCAATAGATAAAGCTTTAGATTTTGCCATATCGACGACCCACGATTGAATAGGCTTTTTTCAGACTCACTAAGTTTACTTAAGCTATTAAATCTTAGGAAACACCAAAAAAATGAAATTAAGTGGTAATAATCTGTCAAGCTGATATGGATACCGGACCTCGGGTATCCATGGCAATGAACAGGCTGCAAAATTAAGCCGGGTTCGACTGGATGATCTGGAGCCTGGCATTGTCCGCACAGATCTCAGGTGTTTTGTTTCTTTTATAAAAGCAAAATCCATTCCCGGCCCCCTCTCCCCCCAAGCAAGTGCGTGGAACCTGCCTCCCAATCAATAACAAAAACAAAGAAGAAATTAAAATTGTTAGCCGCTTCAGGATGACCCAACCTCACTCCCCCTAAATAGAAAAAAGATTCCTCCTCAATGCCGACAATGCAAGACTATTTACTATCAATAAATAATATATTAACAGCATGCCATCAGCACAATAACCAAGACTAAAAATTAAAAAAATATTTACAAATTAAAAAATATAGAATTCAAATAAAAAATACTATTACAAATGAAAAAATAATCAGTAAAGTAATCACTTTTCTAAAGGAGACAAACTTTTGACCATACTTAGATTTTTGTAAGATAAAATGAAACATTGGCTTAATGACCTGTACGCTGGTTGATAGCCCATATTCCAACAAAGAAAGAAAGAAACAAGAAAAATGGATCGTCAGCAGATGGCCTTTGCATATGAGCCCCTAGTTCGGTCAACCGCACTGCTACTCAATAGTGTCCTTTTGGCACTGGCTGATTTTTATTGTAAAATGTTATATTCTTATTGGCGTTGCGGGCTTGGTTGAATAATGGTCAGCAAGAGAAATATAATTGGTATGGGGGAGCGAGAGACCTTTTGTTTCTGAAGAAAGATAAAAATGTGTGATCCGTACTCTTTTTTTTTTATCTTTCAAGAAAGAATCTGTCTAAAAGGTATGGAATAAAAAATGCTTGCCTGACTTAGCCGCCTGCTCGGCGTCGTCCTGTGTAGGAAATCGAATTCTTTCCACCTACAATGGATATACAATAATTCGCTTAGATATAATACTCTTTAAACGTATTCTACTGTTCTCTCGCACATACATGGGAGCTGATCCCTTATTAGCTTGGTGGCAGCATAACAATACAAAGGACAGGATTCAGTTACCACAAATTTAATCGGGAATTTACTTTGGGGCAAGGAATATCTCGATGATTTACTACTTCATTATAATTCCTATTTACAGTTAGTAAAACTGAAGGTTGTAAACAAATTACCTTTTAACACGTCACGTTACCAAGTTATTTTATGTTAAAAGAGTTATCCTGCTAAAAAATAACCAATTAATTAATGCCTTCTCTTTTTAACCCTAGATATTTTGGGATTAAAGAGAAATACCATTCCCCGGGTAAATAGGGCCCTACACACACACACACACACACACGCACACATCTGCACAAACACACACACACACATATTTTTTGTTTGATATTTTATTTTTTTTATTATATATATATATATTATATAAATTTTTATATATATATATTGTATACCATATATATATATATTATATATATATATTATGATATATACATTATATATATTATATTTATAATATATATATATATATATTAAATATATATATATATATATATATTATATGTTACACCACACCCACTCATATATATATATATATATATTATATATATATATATATATATGTATAAATATTTTACTGTATGTATATTTATTATATATTTATATATATATATATATATATATATATATATACTGCCTTATTAACATATATTATATATATTTGAATATATATATATATAGTATATATATTTATTTTATCTTATGTATATATATTTATGTATTTTATTATATGTGTGTATAAATATATATATGTATATTATATGTATTGCATTGAATGTTACATATATATATATATATATATGGTATATATATATAATTGTTATACTATATATATGTATACATATATATGTTATACATATATATAGATATATATGTATACCATATATAAGATATATACTATATATGTATACATACAAATTAGGTATTCATACATTCTATTATATATATGATAATCATATGATAATATATATGTATATATATGTTTAGAGTAATATATATGTATACATTATATATACATTATATATGTTAGTATTATATGTATACATATTATATATATAAGTATACATATATATATAATTCATGTATATTATAAATATATATGTATACATATATATTTGTATATATGTTTACATATATATATATTTGTAAATATATATATAGATTTATACATATATATGCTGTGTATACACACACACACATATATATATATTGATATATACTTATATATATAAATATATACATTTATATATATAAAATATATACATATATATATTAAATATATACATTTATATATAAATATATACTTAATATAAATATAAATATACATATATATGTAAATATATACATATACTTTATAAATAATTATAATATATCTATGTATACTTATTATATATATATATACTTATATATATTGTATACATAAATATATATATATTATATAATATATATATATATATATATATATATATTTTTATATGTATATATGTATCTTATATATATGATATATACTTTTGGTATACATATATAAATATATATATTTATATTTATATGTATATATAAGTATATGTTATATATATATATATGTATATATATATATAAATGTATACATATATATATATATTTTAGATATTATATATATATATATATATATGTATTACAGTTTATACACACACACACACACACCCAAACACACCACACACACAAGTATATATATATCTATAAGATCTATATATTATATATATTTATTATATGGATATATATGTATATGTATATATCTATATATTTATATATATATTTATTTATGTATTTCTATATATATATATATATAATATATTATAGTATGATTATATAATATAATATATATATATATATATATTTATTATATGTTGAGGTGGTGAAGATGTTCATTTTTATGCGGGATATAAGGAAGTTTGATTTGTCAATGTACAGAATTGATGTGGGATCAGAGAAACTCAGCTAGCTACGGTATAAGCGTGTATTCGGGATGAAGTCCGTGAAGGAAGAGGTTGTTTACATTACACTTAGTAAATATTGCGTTTAGAGATGGGCGATATCTAGAGTGGCGCATATAAAAGAAAACATCCATTTGGGGGGTAATAAATTAAACATGAGGTATTCTTCTGAGGTATTACACAGTAGATATAAAAGTATAAGCAATTCTTATTCTATCATAATCTTTAATTATCTAACAATACACACACACACACACACACACACAACACACACACACACACACACACACACATTATATATATATATATATATATATATATATATATATATTAATATAGAATATATATATATACCACACACAACACACACACATATATATATATATATATATATATCTATATTATATTTATATATATATTATATATGTGTGTGTGGTGTGTGGTGTGTGTGTGTAGTGTTGTGTGGTGATGTGTTGTATATATATCAAAAAATGTATTTACTATAATTTGCCTTTCCTATGTTCCATTTTCTCAATTCGGGATTCCCCAAAAGTTTTCGTTTTCTTTTATAGGCTAAGCATGTTAGAAGGGTAACTGATTGCTATAGTAGGAGAAGCTCGTTGCCCGCAGAATTCTATCTTTCAAAGCCAAAGCCAAAGCTAGACCTAGCACTGATGATGATCCCAACAAGTAGTATGAAATGATTTTACGACTCTAACGTCAAATCTTCACGGAATGTTTGTGTTGTCATACCTTACTGGATCTACAAAATTAATGGTTACGGGAGGGCTAGTATTATTAGTGTTTTAGTCTATTTATATATGAGGAATTTTTCCTAAACACTGAGTTAGCATCAGTAACTCGCTAATGTTGTTATAGTTCTGAAATCGCCTATTAGCAATAATTTTAATCCCGAAAGCTGGGTAGGGCGCGCCATGCATGAATACCTAGGGATTTCTGGAAAATATAGAAAAGAAAAATACCAATGACAACTATAAATAGGAACATTTCCCACATTTTTACAAATTAACGACCCGCATTCGGATTCTAGAAGGCTTCATAGCCTTTACTCTGGCAAGGTCAAGAAAATTTCTCCCAGCCCTATTGTCTTTGCCAGGCATGATTGATGCGACGGTGACATTCCAGATTTTGTGGTTTTTGCCTTATCATTAGTTTTACAGATTATTTCTTTTCTAAAGATGTTGTTTAATTTGGTATTTTTTTTTTTTTTATGGCAACTACCATAGATATTCTATCTCCAAAAGGTCCATTTAAACCTCTCTAGACGGGTGGTACAGCATGTGTACCGCGCATTCATAAAGCCAGTGGCCGGGCGGCACAGTATAGTGCCAGCCATTCTATTGTTTAGGCCTAATTAATTCGAACGCCCCGGCATTCTGGACATTCAAGGCTAGATTCCCCCGTCGGGGAATGGGTTAACAAATTTAGTTTGTACAAGGTTCATGAGAGAGGCGTGTCATGGTTTGGTTTGCCATGACTGAACAAGGCGAGGTTCTCATTTTTTCGGATGGTGCTGCGGGCATAAGAAATAATCTGTTCGTTTCCAAGTTGCATGCTTTGGGTTACTGCTGCAGTAGGTTAAAAACATATCT
>NW_028236495.1:0-7863 GCF_977035675.1 Penaeus japonicus | reverse complement strand
AATGTTAATGGATAACGGATAATGATTGCGATAGTAGTGTGTTAGTGGATAGTAGTGCTAAAATGTAACGATTGTTGACATATTTCTGTTATTATTATGATAACATTATAGATGTTATTATTAATCACTATCATCATCATCATTATTATCATTATCTTATTATCTCATATCATTATAATCATTACCAAGCTATTACTCATAATATTCATCCTTATCATTATCATCATTAATATCATTATCTCAGAACGTTACCTTCATTAACATCTTAATATTATAATTCATTATCTTCCGTGTCCTTGATGAATCACACCGTCCAGCCTCAGCGAAAGCATAATTTTTATACGATATTGGATATTCACGATTCGGGCAAAAAAAAAAAAAAAAAAAAAAAAAATTCGCGACAGAATATGTTATGATTATGATACAATGAGATAATGAAGTCTATAAGGATATTGAAATCATTACATTATACGCTAGAATGAAATTTGTTATTGATGATTGAAACGATTCTTGGATTATTTTGGTAGTTATTGCGACGATGATATACTGGATTAGCAATGATTATAATGATAAACATAATAACAATGAATATAATCATTGATAATGGACTGGAGTTAATTGATCCATGTTATCTTGGCGATTAACAGAATGATAAAAGTTTGAAAAAAGGGATAGTCGAAAAACATAAGACACAGAGACGATGAAATAAGAACAGGGGAAAGTTTGAGAGGGGAGAGGAGGGGTGAAGGGGTAGGAGGGGGGGAATGGTTGTTGGGGAGGGGAGGGAGGTGTAAGGCCATGTAGGAGCTAGGTCTTAAACACACATTGTAAACTTTTCTCTGAAAGAATTATTTCCCTCACTCTCTCTCTATCTTCTCTCTCTCTCTCTCTTCCTCTTAATTATATATATTTATATATATATATATATATATATTTATATATATTATATATATCCTCTCTTCCTCTCTCTCACCCTCTTTCTCTCTCTCTCTTATTATCTATCTATCTATCTCCCTTTTCCCATCCCCTTTCTCTTCCTCTTTCCCTCTTCCTTTTCTCCCCTCTATCTTCTCTTCTATTATCATTTCACGCCTAACTTCTTCTCTTTCCTCTTCCCCTTGTCTACCTTCTCAGTTTCTTTCCTCTTCCCTCATCCTTCCCTTTATCTCTCCATTCCCGTCTTCCTTCCCTCTATCCTCCATCATCTTCCCTTCCTCAATCTTCCTCCACTTATTTATCTTTTCCCTCATACCTTCCCCTTTTCTCTCATATTCCCGTCTTCCTTCCCTCTTTCCTCTCCTTTATCTTCCTTCCTTCCCAGCTTTATTCTCCTCTTCCCTCTTTTTCTCTTCTATTCCCATTTCCTTCCCCATCTTTCCCTTCTCCTTCATCTTCCCTTTCCTTCCCCATCTTTCTTCTCCTTTCTCCTCTTTTCTCTCCTATGCCCCATCTTCCTTCCCCTTTTTCCCTCTCCTTCATCTTCCCTTCCCTTCCCCACCTTTCTTCCCCTCCTTTCTTTTTCCCCTCTTTTCTCTCCTATTCCCCATCTTCCTTCCCCTCTTTCCCTCTCCTTCATCTTCCCTTCCCTTCCCCATCTTTCTTCCCCTCTTTTCTTCTTCCCCTCTTTTCTCTCCTATTCATTTCCTTCCCCTCTTTCCTCTCCTTCATTTACCTTCCCTTCCCCATCTTTCTTCCCCTCTTTTCTTCTTCCCCTCTTTTCTCTCTCCCCTCTCCATCTTCCTTCCCCTCTTTCCCTCTCCTTCATCTTCCCTTCCCTTCCCCATCTTTCTTCCCCTCTTTTCTTCTTCCCCTCTTTTCTCTCTCCCCTCTCCATCTTCCTTCCCCTCTTTCCCTCTCCTTCATCTTCCCTTCCCTTCCCCATCTTTCTTCCCCTCTTTTCTTCTTCCCCTCTTTTCTCTTCCCCTTCATCTTCCTTCCCCTCTTTCCCTCTCCTTCATCTTCCTTCCCTTCCCCATATTTCTTCCCCTCTTTTGTCTTCCCTCTTTTCTCTCTACCCTCTCATCTCCTTCACTATTCCCTCCCCTTCATCTTCCCTTCCCTCCCCTTCTTCTTCCCCTCTTTTCTTTTACCCTATTTCTCTCTCCCCCTCTCCATCTGTCGCGCCTCCAGGTTTCGGAGCTTGTGGAATTATTGTCAAGATTCAAGGCTCAATTACATTTTAAAGCCCGAGGGGCCAGATGGTGACGGTTATGGTGATGGACAGGATTGTTGATGATGATGATGATGTTGACCGAGGGGGGTGACGGTGTGGGTAATGAGGTTCGAGGGGATCGGAGAGGGGCGGGGAGTGGGCGGGGACGGGGGCTGAGGGGAGGAGAGGGGATAGGCCGGAGAGGGGAGGGGAGGGGAGCTGAGGGGAGGGGACGGGAGGGGAGGGAAAGGAGAAGGGAGGGGGCGGCTGCGGCGGCGCGTCTGGTGCTCATAATGATGTGATTATGAGGTTATGATTATGAGAGGGAGAGAGAGAGAGAGAGAGAGAGAGAGAGAGAGAGAGAGAGAGAGAGAGAGAGAGAGAGAGAGAGAGAGAGAGAGAGAGAGATGGGAATGCATACATATATATATATGTGTGTGTGTGTGTGTATGTGTGTGTGTGTGTTGCCAGGGAATGAAATAATGATAATGGTGACGATGATAGTAGTAATAATTATCATCATTATAATTATTATGATTATTATTTTCATATATAATTTTCGTTATTGCTATCATTATTGTCATTAGTATTATCATTATTACTGTTATTGATATTGTTATCATGTTAATATCAATAATCATCGTCATTTTCCTATAGTAGTAATGAAAAAATATTAGTAATGCAATAGCCAACGATTAAAGATAGTAGTCATAATGATAGTAATAATGATTATAGTTATAATATGATGAAAATGTAATCCCAATAATGATAATGAAATGTTAAAAAAGGGTTAATAATAAATAAAAATAAATAAAAATAATGTTTAATAAAAATGGAAAAAATTGATAACGAAAAATTAATAATAATAAAGATAATTTTTTAACTTATCGACATTTATACAGACGGTATAATTGGAGTCAAATTAAAATCATAAAAACTTTTTTTCCCTTTTATGCGTTACCGGAATCATGGAGGGGTCTGATATTTTTTTCCCGGGGACCATGACTCGAGCGTTTCTTTGCTTTCCGGCCGAAGTCTCGAAAAATTTTCATGACTCGGCTTTTTTAAAGTTTTCAAACGGGAACCCGATAAACCGGTTTTGAAATTCAAAATTTTGGGTTGATGTTTTTTTAAAAAAACCCCCAAAATTACGTAACTGTAAATCACTTACAAAAAATCTCATATATGGAATGTATGAAACCACACCACACCCCACGCCCGCACGCCCGCCCGCAGGCATGACCCAAAAACACCTTTACCCGCAGGCACGCCGCACGATGACAAACCCACACCAAACTCACACTTTAAAACCCACGCCCGCCCCCCCCCCTTTCATCATAAACCAATTACCCCCCAAAAGAAAACGAGTTCCCAAATTTTGTTTGTAAATTGGGATCGATAAAAAGAAAGCCCCTTTCCCCCCCCAATTTAAAAAAATTTAAAAAGTCCTGGGGAATTTAGCGTATACGAGGCCCAAACTTCTAAAAAAAAGTAATAGCCTTAATAAAAAGTGAAAAAAATATCGGGCGCAAACCAGCGGATTGGCAGGGGTTTCCCCCAAAAATTAAAATTTTGGCCAAGAAATTGGGCCGGAAAGGGGGAAAGAAGCCAATGGGGGGGGGGGGAAAGAAAGGGGGAAAAACCTGAAAAAGGGGGGGGGGGTGGGGGGAAGGGGGGGAAAGGGACCAAAAGGGGGGGAAAAGGGGGAAAAGGGAAGGGGAAAAAGGAAGGGGAAAAAGAGAAAAAGGCGGGGGGGGGGAGAAAGGGGGGGGAAGGGGGGGGGGGGGGAAGGGGGGGGGAAGGGGGGAAAGGGGAAAAAGGGAAAGATTTATTGTTCCCCTGTTGTTTTTCTTTGGTAGTGTTATAATTTTGTAAAATTTTTTTTTTTTTGGGATGGGGGGGGGGTTTAAAAAGTTAGCGGCGGGGGCAGTACGCAAAAAATCTTTAGCGGTTTAGCGGCGGGTTAGCGGAATGGGAGCGGTTCTGGGGTTAAGTGGTTTGTGAAAGCGGTTGGGGAGGTTGTTGAGGATTTTCAATTTTTGAGCAGCTGAAGCAGGTCCTGTCAGGCTTCCTGAAATGGCCGTTCAGCAGACGAAGCCCCACGGTCAGAGTATAGCGCCCAAAAGCTACACAGATAAACCCCCCCCCGAATCCCCCCCCCTTCCCCTAACCCCAAACCCCCTTTTCCCCAAACCTCTTTCCTACCCCTACCCCTCCCCCCCTTCCCCCCCCCCTCCCCCCCCTTTTTCCCATCTCCCCATTTTTCCCCCCCCAAATAATACCCTTTTTCCGGGGAAAAAGCGGTTTAAACCCAAAGGGGGGGTGGGATCCATGACGCCCAAAGGGCCGGCCATGTGGGTTGTAAGAAAACCCCTTTACGATGGTAAAAAGGGTATTCCCCCGGGGACAAGGGGAAAAAATACCCTTTCGGAGTGTGACAAGTACCCTCAAAAGTTTAATTTTGTATTTATATGCGTTTTGCGTTTGGGGTGAGCTTTTTGTATCGGTGTGTGTCTTTTTGTGTGGTCTGTTGTTGGTGGTGGGGGTTTTTTTGTGTTGGGGGGGGGGGGTATCACACCTGTGGTTTTTGGGTTTTTTTTGTATGTGTGTTTTTGTGTGTTTGTGCGAAAAGTTTTGGGGTTTTTAAAACCCCAAAAATCCCAAAATAGGGTTACCAAATTTTTCAACCCTCCCTCCCTTTCCCCCATCCCCCCCCTCCCTGCGCCTTCGCCGTTTCTTTTCGTTTCCTCTTTTTTTCTGTTTTTCCCCTTTTAATTTTTTTCCCCTCTCTCTTCTTTCTCTCTCTCTTTCCTTTTTTTTCTTTCACTCCCTTCCCCCCCTTTTTAATCTGTTTTTTCCCTTTTTTTTTATTTCCTTTTTCCTTTTTTTTATTTTTTTCTTTTTAAATTTTTCCCCCTTTGTGTTTTTTGGGTTTTTTTTTTTCTTTTTCTCCCCCTTTTTTAATTAAACCTTTGCCCCCCTTTTTGCCTTTTGTTTATTTTTCCTTTTGATTCGTTGCGCCCTTCCCATCCCCCCCCCCTTCATCCGTTCTTTCCCCGTCTCCCCTTTCTTTTTTAAACCCCATTACCTCATTACCCCTTAACCCCTACTCCATCCCTTCCCTTTTGCTCCTTAACCTCCCCTTCCCCCCCCCACATCCCTCCCCCCCCCACTAGTCTCTTTCCTTTTCCCCCCCCCCCCGCCCCTGTCCCATCCTTTCTTCCATCGTCTTCTTCCCCTTTTTTTCCTTTCCCCCTCCCTCTCCTCCCCTCCCTCCCATCTCCTCCCCTTCATCCTCCTCCCCCTTTTTTCTCCCCTCCTCTTACTCCTCCTTTCCCCCTTTCTCCCCCTCCTTTACTCCTCCTCCCCCCTTACTCCCCCTTTTCCCCCTCTTCCCTCCTCCCCCCCCTCTTTCCTCCCCTTCCCATCTCCTTTCCCCCCATAAACCTCCTCCTTCCCCCTCCTCCCCCTTTCCTCCCCCGTTGGGACTTAGCCTGTCAGATCTCGAAAAAACCCTTTAAAGAATTTAATGACATACGTTT
This sequence comes from Penaeus japonicus, assembly GCF_977035675.1. Taxonomy (NCBI): domain Eukaryota; kingdom Metazoa; phylum Arthropoda; class Malacostraca; order Decapoda; family Penaeidae; genus Penaeus; species Penaeus japonicus. The sequence goes on along the minus strand of NW_028236495.1, from coordinate 2,169 downwards.
ATGTTTCGGGCTTCTCCCCTCTCTCTTTCCCCTTGTCTCCTGTTTTTTTTTTCGGATTTAGGGGAAGATTGCTAAGACAACAGACGAAACGAGGGTTTTTTTTTTGATTAGGGAAAAAATAAATCGGGAAAAAAATTTGTGTTTTTTTTTTTTTTTTCTTTATCCCTTTTCTTCCTTTCTGTTTTTGTTTTTTGTTTGGTTTTAATGTTTTTTCGAAAGTTTTTGTTTGGGATTCGGCCGTCCCCCTTTCCCTCTTGCATTTGTGGCATTTTCAATTTTAAATTGTCCTTTTTATAATCTATCCTTTATTTATCTATCTGTTGCTAAACCAAAACTTTTTTTTACCCCAATTTCCTTATGTTTTTTTTATACATCTGTTGATTTACTCTCCCCATTCCCCCCTCTCTTCCTCTCTCTCTTCTTTCTCTCTCTTTCTCTCCCCCTTTCTCTCCCCCCCTCCCCTCCCTCCCTGCAAGGCGCCCGGGCCTCCCTGTGCTTTTTCCGAATTCTAAATTTAGCATAGAATTAATGTGAAGTAATGGCCCTGTATCGCCGTCTGCCAATGGTCGGGGGTTAGGGCTGCCACTCGCCCCCCCCATTCCCCCTTTGCCCCTCCCCCCAACTCTTCCCTGCTGCCCTCTTCCCCTTTTCCTTCCCTCTTTCGCTTTTCATTTCTTTGGCCGGTTTTTCTCTCGTTAAAATTTTTTTTTCTTTGTCGATTTCCCTCCTTCCCCCCCCCCCCCCCGCCCGGCTTTGTGGTGTCTCTTCTAAAAATTATGTTAATGTGTGGTGTTGTGTGTGTAAAAATAGCAAAAAACTTTAAATTTTATATACATGTGTGTGTTAATATTATATTATATATATATATATATATTTAAATATATTTTATAATTATATAAAATATATATTTATATTATATATACAAATTTTAAGTTTGTGTGGGGTTTATATATATTATATATTATTATTTTGTTGGTTTGTTATTATATCTATATTATTTTATTTAATTTATTTAAATTTTTTTTTAAAATTATATTTTTTAAATATATATATTTTAAAAATATAAAATTATTTTTTTTTTTTGTGTGTGTGTGTGTGGGGTGTGTGTGGTTTATGTATTTTGTAGAATTAATATACATTTGATTTTATTTTTTTACATTTATTTTTTTTATAATTTATAATAAAATTTAAGATAGAAAAAAAAAACTAATATAAAAATTAATATATATATATATAATTATATATTTTAATAAATAATTTTTATTATTTTTATTAATTTTATTATATTATATATATAATTAAATATAATTAAATTTATTATAATATGTTTTTTTTTTGGGTGTCTGTGCGTATCTTTGGGTTTTTTTGTATGTAAAATACATATGAATTAAAATTGTGTAAATATATTATCAATAATTAAATATATATTAAAAATAAAATTTATATTACATTATAAAAATAATATATAATTTATTATTAATTTTTTAAAAATTTTATATATATAAAAACCCCCAATACACATATATACATGTGTTTATCTATATCAGGATGTATACATTTGTTAAGAAATATACATAAAAACATAACAATTGGTTGTGATTTTGTCAGATTAATTTTAGGAAAAAATAAGAGAGGGGGAAAGGGAAGGAGGGGGGGGGGGTGGAACGCAATAGAGGGGGAAAAGGGAGTGAGGGGGAGGAGGAGGGTCGTAAAAAGAAGAGGAAGGGAGAAGGGAAAAAAGGAAAAAGAAGGGGGGGAAAGGAGGGAGAAGGAGGTGGGAGAGGAGGGAGAAGGAGGAGGGGAGGAAACAGGGCGAAAAGGGAGACACAAAAAAGAAGGGAAGGAGGGGGGCAGGCGTGCTTGCAATGCAATTTACAAGCCTATCCCCCGCCGCCATTCCCCCCCCCCCAACTTCCTAACACCTCCCTCCCCCCCGTCTTGTCCATCCAAATGACGCTAAATACATCACCCCCTCCCCCCCTAACCCCCCCCGCCCCGAACCCTTTCCCCCCCCCGTAGAAAAAAGGAGAAAAGAGAGAGGGGAAAGGAAGAGAGAGAGGAAGAGAAAGGTAAGGAAAATGGGGGATGAAAGAAAAGTGGGGGAAGGTGAAACAAAAAAAAAATTTGAAAAAGAAAGAGGGGGAGGTCGAGAGAGAGAGAAAAAACAGA
>NW_028236494.1:0-7589 GCF_977035675.1 Penaeus japonicus | reverse complement strand
ATTCGCGAACATACCTACATACATACACGTTTTTTTGAAATGAGAAAACCAGGAAAGGAAAGAAGAATGAAATACAATAATAATAGTAATAATAATGACATATAAATATCATTACCATCACCATATATAAAAAAAAAATACAAGAATCATAAAAATAAAAAACTAAACCAAAAATTGGCTAAGATAAGAAAACAGATTTAAGAAAAAACAAAACAAAAAACAAACGAACAGTTATACATTCGCGCACAAGAAAACGCGTTCCAATATTCCGGTTCGCGAAGGTGAACGAGATATGAAGATGAGGAGGCGGAGAAAATGAAAATGATGGCGGTGGTGGTGGCTATTGTCCCGTTCATTTTCGTTCGGATCCGGTCTTATCTTCTTTTTCTTTCCCTCTCTGTGTGTCTCTCTCTCTTAGTCTGTCTGTCTGTTTCTCTCTCTTTTTCTCGCTTTCTTTCTTTCTTTCTTTTTATCTCTCTTTCTCTCTCTCTCTCTCTCTCTCTCTCTCTCTCTCTCTCTCTCTCTCTCTCTCTCTCTCTCTCTCTCTCTCTCTCTCTCTCTCTCTCTCTCCCACCCATACCCATACCCCTACCCCTAACCCCCATCCCAACTCCCTACTCCCTCTCTGTCTCTTCCTCCCCAACCTCCCCCAACCCCCCTCTTCATCACCATTCACACCCATTGAAAAAGGAACTCGCATTACCAAAGCTGATAAACACAATGTCCTTTCCTTTCTATGCAGACACTAGACTCTTCGTGATGCCCATTACGGTCAGCCGTGAGTGAGGACTTTGGTCACGTCGAGAGAGAGGGAGAGGGAGAGAGGGAGAGAGGGAGAGAGGGAAGGAGGGAGACAGAGGGAGGGAGGGAGGGAGGGAGGGAGGGAGGGAGAGAGGGAGAGGGAGGGAGGGAGGGAGGGAGAGAGGGTGGGAGGGAGGGAGAGAGGGTGGGAGGGAGGGAGAGAGGGTGGGAGAGAGGGAGGAAGGGAGAGAGGGAGGGAGAGGGAGGGAGAGAGGGAGGGAAGGAGGGAGGGAGGAGGGAGGGAGGGAGAGAGGGAGGGAGGGAGGGAGGGAGGGAGAGAGGGAGGAAGGGAGAGAGGGTGGGAGGGAGGGAGAGAGGGTGGGAGAGAGGGAGAGGGAGGGAGGGAGGGAGAGAGGGAGGAAGGGAGAGAGGGAGGGAAGGAGGGAGGGAGGGAGGGAGAGAGAAAGGGAAGGAAAGAGGGAGAAACCGAGAGACCAAGAGCAAGATGAGCGCCTTTCTCTCTCTCTCTCTCTCTCTCTTATTCACTCTCTTTCTCCTTATTTTATCCTTTTTTCTGTTCTTTTTTTTTCTTTTTCTTTTTCCTCCTTCTCCTTCTCTTTCTCTTCCACTATCACCACTTCAACCAACTCCACCACCACAACCTTCACCTCCACCTCAACCACCACCACCACCACCTTCACCTCCACCTCAACCACCACCACCTTCACCTCCACCTCGACCATAACCACCTCCTCCTCCTCCTCCTCCTCCTCCACCAGCCCACCACCGTCTGTCAACCAAACGAGCCATGTATATTCAATGAAGAGCTGCCGGTTCGCCACAGTCAACCTCCCCCCCTTACCCCCTACCCAGTAACCCACCCCCACCCCCAACCCCCAACTCCCAACCCCCTCCCACCATCTCCACAACCGGAGTCTATAAACCGACGGCGAAATAGGGACATATCCGACTGTGGCTGGGGTATTGAGGAGGATGTAGGAGGAGGAGGAAGAGGAGGAGGAGGAGGAGGAGGAGGAGGAGGGGGGGAAGAGGAGGGGGGAGGAGGATGGAAGAGGAGGAGGAGGGGGGAGGGGAGGAGAAGGAGGGGGAGAAGAGGGAAGAGGGGGAGAGGGGAAGAGGAGGGGGAAGGAAGAGGGGAAGGAGGAGGAAGAGGAGGGGGAGAAGGGGGGAGTGGGGGGGAGGAGGAGGAGGAGGAGGAGGAGGAGGAGGAGGAGGTCAACGTGGGGGGTAAAAGAGGAAGAGGGAGAGTAAGAGGAAGAAGAGGAGGAAGAGGTAGAGGAGGAGAAAGAGGGAGAAGAGGAGGAAGAGGGAGAGGAGGAGGAAGAAGGAGAGGAGGAGGAATAGGGGAAGGAGAAAAGAGAAAAGAAGAAAAAAAAAAAAAACGAATTGGAATTAGTGACAGAGACATACACCGAACGAGGCTGTCTGCGTTTCGCCATTTACGACCGTAATCTCGGGTAGAATAAGGTCTATATATCTATGACATCGTCGAGGGTTAAAGAAAAGGGGAAAGAAGAAGAAGAGAAGGAGAGACGTCAATAAAGAGAGGAGTCGTAAAATGAGTAAGAGAAAAAGGTGAATAATGATAATAAATAAGAAAAAGATGTAGAACATGATGAAGAAAAGAAGATTATGATGAAGAGGAAGAGGAAGACGCAGAAGTAGCAAAAAAGAAAAGAAGAAAGAAAGAAAGAAAAGGAAGATGAGAAAAAAAAGAGGAGGAAGGTGGCAAAAAAGGATAAGATGAAAATGAAGGAAAAGAAAGAAGAAGAAGAAAAAACTAAACAAAAAAACAATAAGAACGAAGAGGAGATGATGATGACAGCAGAGAATAACGAGAAATGAGAAGAATAAGGAGAACGAAAAATAAGCAGAAAGAGAAACGAGGCAACTGAACCAATAGAGACACTGTCACTCGCCCAGGCAGTCAAGCACCGACTGTTAAACGGGCATGACTAGACGCGCACACACATTGAACACGAATTGAACGTACAAATACAAATACAAATACATACACGCGCGCGCGCGCGCACACACACACACACACACACACACACACAGGGGAAGAGAGGAGAGGGGAAGAGGTGAAGAGGAGAAGGAACAAGAGAGGGAAAGAGGAGAAGGAGAGGAGAGGGGAAGAGAAGGAACGAGAGAGGAGGAAAGGAGAGGGGAATAAATAGGTCTCTTTAATTAACCCAAATAAATTGTTCCCTTTCTCTAACCCAAATAAATTGGTCTCTTTTTTTAACCCAAATAAACTGGTCTCTTTATTCAACCCAAATAAATTGGTCTCTTTAATCAACCCAAATAAATTGGTCTCTTTAATCAACCCAAATAAATTGGTCTCTTTAATCAACCCAAATAAATTGGTCTCTTTATTCAACCCAAATAAATTGTTCCAAATAAATTGGTTTCTTTAATCAACCCAAATAAATAGGTCTCTTTATTCAACCCAAATAAATTATTCCAAATAAATGGGTCTCTTTAATCAACCCAACTAAATTGTTCTCTTTATTCAACCCAAATAAATTGGTACAAAAAAATTGGTCTCTTTAATCAACCCAAATAAATTGTTCTCTTTAATCAAACCAAATAAATTGGTCTCTTTAATCAACCCAAATAAATTGTTCTCTTTAATCAAACCAAATAAATTGGTCTTTTTAATTAAACCTAAATAAATTGGTCCAAATAAATTGGTCTCTTCAATCAACCCAAATAAATAGGTCCCTTGCTCGAGTACTCACCCAATGCGCATCCCATTTGTTCTTGACGAAGGCGGGGCCGAGGGAGCGGGCGGGGTTCATGGAGGCGCCGGTCAGAGGAAGCTGTGGGGAAAGGGGAGATAGGAATCTTCATTAGCATCAGCATCAGTATGATAAGGATTATCTTCATTGGTATTATCTGTTTTCGCTTTTCGTTGTTGCTGTTTGTTATCTAAGTGTGTGTGTGTGTGTGTGTTTTAATAATCATACTAATAAATCAAAACTAATAGTCATCACAATCACCACCACAACCATCATAGTGATCTCTACCAACAATATCACACCATCATAATTATAGTTATCATAATCACCACCACACTATCATAATCATAGTTATCACAACCATCACAACCACAATCCTCACCATAGTCATCACAACCACCACCACCATCATCACCATCTTCATCACCACAACCCCATTGAATTAATAAGACAACGAGAAACAGCGAGAAACAGTGAGAGATAGTGAAAGACAGTGATAGCAAATTGAAAATAAAAATCCAGGTGACTCACATTTCCAAATATGCATTTTCTCTGTTTTTCCTTTTTTTCTCCATCTTTTTTTCCTGTCAATATGACTTATACATTTCTATGTTCCGCTGACAGTGCCCACCAATGCAATCATTCATGTCACTGTATCACCACTACGGTCATCATACAGGTCATTACGCGGGTTATTGTGCCCGTATCGCTAGAAGGACACTATGTAGCTCATCACATGGACACCATACAATTTAACACAGGGACGCCATGTACCTCACGATAGGAACACCATACAGACCACCACAGAAACACCACACTCGTATCGCATACCCTTCAGATAAACATAATTCCCGAAAATAAATAAATAAATAAATAAATAAATAAACAATAACAATAATAATAATAATAAATAAATAAATAAAATCTCCTTGTTTACATTACTTTCAATAAACAATAAACAATAAACAATAACAATACTAATAATAAATAGATAAATAAAATCTCCTTGTTTACATTACCTTCGAAATAAACAACATTTCCATCAACAGCTATGTCTCTTACCCTGACCTATACTCAACTCCGTATCTGACCTGAACTGACCTGACCTGACTTGACATGCGGCCAAGAGCAACTCCTTTCTTCTGCTTGCAACATAGTGACACTTTCTTGGCGAGATAAAAACTTGCTTCTCCCCCCCCCGACCCCCCCCCCACCCCCACCTTCCACGCCCCTCGCAGTCCGCACTCCTTACTGGAAACACGACGAATTGCGAAGCTCTTGACTCACGCTAACAAATAAATAAACAAACAAACAAACAAACAAGGGAGAGAAAATGAAAGACTCATTCTCTCATATTTTGTCTCGCTGTCTCGTTCTGTTTCGTTTGTTCGTTCGTCCCTCTTCTTCTTTTTTCTCTTTCCTTCTCCCCTCTTCTTTTACTACTGTCTGGCTGTCTTTTATTTTCTGTCTGTCTGTCTGTCTGTCTGTCTGTCTGTCTGTCTGCCTGCCTGCCTGCCTGCCTCTCTTCCTACCTATCTCCCTCTCCCTCTCCTCCACCCTCCTTCCATCTGTCCCCTTTTATGAGCGATTTCCTCTCTCATGACTCTTCCCTTTCACATGAATCGTTTAATCCCCTCTTATTCCTCTTCCTCTTTTATCATCAGGTGTGCCATTTACTCTTGGCAGGGTTTTCAAGTTCTTCTTTCTCTCTCTTCTTTTCCTCTCTTTCTCTTCTCTTCTCTTCTCTCTTTTTCTTTTCCGTATTACGGGGAAATTCTTGGCTAAACTTCTTATGCCGAGATTTTCACTTGTTGTCGTTGTTTTTTTCTTTCGCTCCTTGGCTAAGTTATTTCTTTTTTCCTCTCCTCCTTCCCCCTCCCCCTCCTCTTCCTCCCCCCCAATTCTCTTTCTTTCCTTAATCATTTTCTCTTCAATCCCCTTTTATTAATTTTTCTCCTTACTCTCTCTCCTTCCCTCCACCCCTCTCCCCCAATCTCCCTCTCCCTCCTTCCCTCCCCCACTCTTCCTCTTCCTCCTTCCCTCCTCCACTCTCCCTCTTCCTCCTTCCCTCCCCCACTCTCCCTCTTCCTCCTTCCTTCCCCCACTCTCCCTCTTCCTCCTTCCCTCCCCCACTCTCCTTTCCTCCCTTTCCCCCCTCCATCTCCCTTTTTCCTTCCCCCTTTCCCCTCTCCCCCTCCCCCTCTTCTCCCAATTCCTTTCTCCCCAACCCCCCCCACTCTCCCTCTTCCTCCTTCCCTCCTCCACTCTCCCTCTTCCTCCTTCCCTCCCCCATTCTCCCTCTTCCTCCTTCCCTCCTCCACTTCCCCCTTTCCCCCTCCCTCTTCCTCCTTCCCTCCCCCACTCTCCCTCTTCCTCCTTCCCTCCCCCACTCTCCCTCTTCCTCCTTCCCTCCCCCACTCTCCCTCTTCCTCCTTCCCTCCCCCACTCTCCCTCTTCCTCCTTCCCTCCCCCAATCTCCCTCTTCCTCCTTCCCTCCCCCACTCTCCCTCTTCCTCCTTCCCTCCCCAATTCTCCCCTCTCCTTCCCCCTCCATTCCTCTCTCCCTCTCCCTCTTTCTTCCTTTTTTTTACTGCTGCCCTTTTCCCCAATCCCTTTCACCCCAAAAGAGATAACAAGTCCGTGACCAGTTTTATCATTGGTGTCTTAATGCACAAGACGTTTGAGCCAGATGCCAACGGGGAGGGAGAGGGAGAAGGAGAGGGAGAGAGGGAGAGGGAGGGAGAGAGTGAAGGAGGAGGAGAAGGAGGGAGAGGAGGGGAAGGAGGGAGAGAGAGAGGGAGGGAGAGAGAGAGAGAGGGAGGGGGGGAGAGAGGGGGAGAGAGAGAGAGAGTGAAGGAGGAGAGGAAGAGGAGGAGAAGGAGGGAGAGGGGGAAGGAGGGGAGGAAGAGAAGGGGGAGAGGAAGAGAAGGAGGGGGATGGGGAGAGTGAAGGATAAAAGGAAGAGGAGGGGAGGTGAGGAGTAGAGGAATATAGGAAGAAGAGGAAAGGGAAGGGGAAGGGAGAAAGTGTAAGAGAGACATATAGAAGGAAGAGGAAGAGGAAGATAAGGAGGCGGGGTGAAGGGGGGGCAAGGAGGTGAAGGTTGAGGAGGAGGGAAAAAGAGAAGGAGAAACTAAAGAAAACAACACGAGGAAAGAGAGAAGAAAATCCGGAGAAGAAGAAGGCGAAGATAAACCGAAAAATGAAGATAAAGCAACAACAGATAAAAAAAAGACAGAAGGCAAGGAAGGAGGACGATAAGGAGACCAAAGTTGAGAAATGAAGAATAACGACGAAACACGAAGGAAGAGAAATGGAGAAAAAAAAAAAGAAAACGAAAAGGAAAGGGAAACGGAGAAGGGGGAAAAGGAGGAAGCGAAACAAAAGGGAAAAAAGAAAGAAAAAAGACGGAAAAACATGACAAAATACAAACAACACAGATATATAGAAAACAAAAACAAAACACATACGAAAAAAAAAAATATATAAAGCAATTTTAAACGTAAATGGAAAAAACAAATAGGTGGAATATTATGAAGATGATGCTGAAGAAAGAGAAGACGAAGATAACAGAGGAGAAGAGGAAAAAGAAGAAGACGAAGATGATAAGGTAAATGAAGATGAATAATAACAAGATGAATAACAACAAGAGGAAGAGAAATAAGAAGAAACACAAGAAGAAGAGGAGGAAGATGAAAAAGGCTCAATCACTAAACGAATAAAGAATAACAAGGAAGAAAAAAATGAAAAAGAAGAAATACTAGTCAAAGAAAAAGAAGAAGAAAAAAGAAATAATAGTCACAGAAAAAGAAGAAGAAAAAATAAATAATAGTCGAAGAAAAAGAAGAAGAAAAAGAAATAGTCGAAGAAAAAGAAAAAGAAGAAAAAAGAAATAATAGTCGAAGAAAAAGAAGAAGAAAAAAGAAATAGTCGAAGAAAAAGAAGAAAAAAAGGAAAAAAAAAAAGTTTAAAAAAACGAAGAAAAAAAAAAAGAAAAAAAAAGAAATAGGGAAAAAAAGAAAAAAAAAAAAAAAAGAAAAAAGAAGAAATAATAGGGGAAAATAAGAGAAAAAGGAAAGGGGG
>NW_028236493.1:0-12426 GCF_977035675.1 Penaeus japonicus | reverse complement strand
TCGCAATTGATTTTTCCTTTAATATAGCAAAAATCAGTGCATTGAACTGTAATCCGTTTCGTTATCAGAATGGCTCTAACGTGTATTTTAAGCATTTTTGGCATTTTTTCAGGATCGTCATTTTTTTTTCTTGCACCTTTTTTCTCGCAATTGATTTTTCTTTAATATAACAAAAATCAGTGCATTGAACTGTAATCCGTTTCGTTATCAGAATGGCTCTAACGTGTATTTTAAGCATTTTTGGCATTTTTTTCAGGATCGTCATTTTTTTTTCTTGCACCTTTTTTCTCGCAATTGATTTTTCCTTTAATATAACAAAAATCAGTGCATTGAACTGTAATCCGTTTCGTTATCAGAATGGCTCTAACGTGTATTTTAAGCATTTTTGGCATTTTTTCAGGATCGTCATTTTTTTTTCTTGCACCTTTTTTCTCGCATTTTCCTTTAATATAGCAAAAATCAGTGCATTGAACTGTAATCCGTTTCGTTATCAGAATGGCTCTAACGTGTATTTTAAGCATTTTTGGCATTTTTTTCAGGATCTTTTTTTTTTTTTCTTTCACCTTTTTTCTCGCAATTGATTTTTCCTTTAATATAGCAAAAATCAGTGCATTGAACTGTAATCCGTTTCGTTATCAGAATGGCTCTAACGTGTATTTTAAGCATTTTTGGCATTTTTTCAGGATCGTCATTTTTTTTTCTTGCACCTTTTTTCTCAAAATTGATTTTTCCTTTAATATAGCAAAAATCAGTGCATTGAACTGTAATCCGTTTCGTTATCAGAATGGCTCTAACGTGTATTTTAAGCATTTTTGGCATTTTTTCAGGATCGTCATTTTTTTTTCTTGCACCTTTTTTCTCGCAATTGATTTTTCCTTTAATATAAAAAAATCAGTGCATTGAACTGTAATCCGTTTCGTTATCAGAATGGCTCTAACGTGTATTTTAAGCATTTTTGGCATTTTTTCAGGATCGTCATTTTTTTTTCTTGCACTTTTTTCTCGCAATTGATTTTTCCTTTAATATAACAAAAATCAGTGCATTGAACTGTAATCCGTTCGTTATCAGAATGGCTCTAACGTGTATTTTAAGCATTTTTGGCTTTTTTTTCAGGATCGTCATTTTTTTTCTTGCACCTTTTTCTCGCAATTGATTTTTCCTTTAATATAGCAAAAATCAGTGCATTGAACTGTAATCCGTTTCGTTATCAGAATGGCTCTAACGTGTATTTTAAGCATTTTTGGCATTTTTTCAGGATCGTCATTTTTTTTTTCTTGCACCTTTTTTCTCGCAATTGATTTTTCCTTTAATATAGCAAAAATCAGTGCATTGAACTGTAATCCGTTTCGTTATCAGAATGGCTCTAACGTGTATTTTAAGCATTTTTGGCATTTTTTCAGGATCGTCATTTTTTTTTCTTGCACCTTTTTTCTCGCAATTGATTTTTCCTTTAATATAACAAAAATCAGTGCATTGAACTGTAATCCGTTTCGTTATCAGAATGGCTCTAACGTGTATTTTAAGCATTTTTGGCATTTTTTCAGGATCGTCATTTTTTTTTCTTGCACCTTTTTTCTCGCAATTGATTTTTCCTTTAATATTACAAAAATCAGTGCATTGAACTGTAATCCGTTTCGTTATCAGAATGGCTCTAACGTGTATTTTAAGCATTTTTGGCATTTTTTCAGGATCGTCATTTTTTTTTCTTGCACCTTTTTTCTCGCAATTGATTTTTCTTTTAATATAGCAAAAATCAGTGCATTGAACTGTAATCCGTTTCGTTATCAGAATGGCTCTAACGTGTATTTTAAGCATTTTTGGCATTTTTTCAGGATCGTCATTTTTTTTTCTTGCACCTTTTTCTCGCAATTGATTTTTCCTTTAATATAACAAAAATCAGTGCATTGAACTGTAATCCGTTTCGTTATCAGAATGGCTCTAACGTGTATTTTAAGCATTTTTGGCATTTTTTCAGGATCGTCATTTTTTTTTCTTGCACCTTTTTTCTCGCAATTGATTTTTCTTTAATATAACAAAAATCAGTGCATTGAACTGTAATCCGTTTCGTTATCAGAATGGCTCTAACGTGTATTTTAAGCATTTTTGGCATTTTTTCAGGATCGTCATTTTTTTTTTTCTTGCACCTTTTTTCTCGCAATTGATTTTTCCTTTAATATAACAAAAATCAGTGCATTGAACTGTAATCCGTTTCGTTATCAGAATGGCTCTAACGTGTATTTTAAGCATTTTTGGCATTTTTTCAGGATCGTCATTTTTTTTTCTTGCACCTTTTTTCTCGCAATTGATTTTTCCTTTAATATAACAAAAATCAGTGCATTGAACTGTAATCCGTTTCGTTATCAGAATGGCTCTAACGTGTATTTTAAGCATTTTTGGCATTTTTTTCAGGATCGTCATTTTTTTTTTCTTGCACCTTTTTTCTCGCAATTGATTTTTCTTTTAATATAGCAAAAATCAGTGCATTGAACTGTAATCCGTTTCGTTATCAGAATGGCTCTAACGTGTATTTTAAGCATTTTTGGCATTTTTCAGGATCGTCATTTTTTTTTCTTGCACCTTTTTTCTCGCAATTGATTTTTCCTTTAATATAGCAAAAATCAGTGCATTGAACTGTAATCCGTTTCGTTATCAGAATGGCTCTAACGTGTATTTTAAGCATTTTTGGCATTTTTTCAGGATCGTCATTTTTTTTTCTTGCACCTTTTTTCTCGCAATTGATTTTTCCTTTAATATAACAAAAATCAGTGCATTGAACTGTAATCCGTTTCGTTATCAGAATGGCTCTAACGTGTATTTTAAGCATTTTTGGCATTTTTTCAGGATCGTCATTTTTTTTTCTTGCACCTTTTTTTCTCGCAATTGATTTTTCCTTTAATATAACAAAAATCAGTGCATTGAACTGTAATCCGTTTCGTTATCAGAATGGCTCTAACGTGTATTTTAAGCATTTTTGGCATTTTTTCAGGATCGTCATTTTTTTTTCTTGCACTTTTTTCTCGCAATTGATTTTTCCTTTAATATAACAAAAATCAGTGCATTGAACTGTAATCCGTTTCGTTATCAGAATGGCTCTAACGTGTATTTTAAGCATTTTTGGCATTTTTTTCAGGATCGTCATTTTTTTTTCTTGCACCTTTTTTCTCGCAATTGATTTTTCCTTTAATATAGCAAAAATCAGTGCATTGAACTGTAATCCGTTTCGTTATCAGAATGGCTCTAACGTGTATTTTAAGCATTTTTGGCATTTTTTCAGGATCGTCATTTTTTTTTTCTTGCACCTTTTTTCTCGCAATTGATTTTTCCTTTAATATAACAAAAATCAGTGCATTGAACTGTAATCCGTTTCGTTATCAGAATGGCTCTAACGTGTATTTTTAAGCATTTTTGGCATTTTTTCAGGATCGTCATTTTTTTTTTCTTGCACCTTTTTTCTCGCAATTGATTTTTCCTTTAATATAACAAAAATCAGTGCATTGAACTGTAATCCGTTTCGTTATCAGAATGGCTCTAACGTGTATTTTAAGCATTTTTGGCATTTTTTCAGGATCGTCATTTTTTTTTCTTGCACCTTTTTTCTCGCAATTGATTTTTCCTTTAATATAGCAAAAATCAGTGCATTGAACTGTAATCCGTTTCGTTATCAGAATGGCTCTAACGTGTATTTTAAGCATTTTTGGCATTTTTTTCAGGATCGTCATTTTTTTTCTTGCACCTTTTTTCTCGCAATTGATTTTTCCTTTAATATAACAAAAATCAGTGCATTGAACTGTAATCCGTTTCGTTATCAGAATGGCTCTAACGTGTATTTTAAGCATTTTTGGCATTTTTTCAGGATCGTCATTTTTTTTTCTTGCACCTTTTTTCTCGCAATTGATTTTTCCTTTAATATAGCAAAAATCAGTGCATTGAACTGTAATCCGTTTCGTTATCAGAATGGCTCTAACGTGTATTTAAGCATTTTTGGCATTTTTTCAGGATCGTCATTTTTTTTCTTGCACCTTTTTTCTCGCAATTGATTTTTCCTTTTAATATAGCAAAAATCAGTGCATTGAACTGTAATCCGTTTCGTTATCAGAATGGCTCTAACGTGTATTTTAAGCATTTTTGGCATTTTTTCAGGATCGTCATTTTTTTTTTCTTGCACCTTTTTTCTCGCAATTGATTTTTCCTTTAATATAGCAAAAATCAGTGCATTGAACTGTAATCCGTTTCGTTATCAGAATGGCTCTAACGTGTATTTTAAGCATTTTTGGCATTTTTTCAGGATCGTCATTTTTTTTTCTTGCACCTTTTTTCTCGCAATTGATTTTTCCTTTAATATAACAAAAATCAGTGCATTGAACTGTAATCCGTTTCGTTATCAGAATGGCTCTAACGTGTATTTTAAGCATTTTTGGCATTTTTTCAGGATCGTCATTTTTTTTTTTTGCACCTTTTTTCTCGCAATTGATTTTTCCTTTAATATAACAAAAATCAGTGCATTGAACTGTAATCCGTTTCGTTATCAGAATGGCTCTAACGTGTATTTTAAGCATTTTTGGCATTTTTTCAGGATCGTCATTTTTTTTTTTTCTTGCACCTTTTTTCTCGCAATTGATTTTTCCTTTAATATAACAAAAATCAGTGCATTGAACTGTAATCCGTTTCGTTATCAGAATGGCTCTAACGTGTATTTTAAGCATTTTTGGCATTTTTTCAGGATCGTCATTTTTTTTTCTTGCACCTTTTTTCTCGCAATTGATTTTTCCTTTAATATAACAAAAATCAGTGCATTGAACTGTAATCCGTTTCGTTATCAGAATGGCTCTAACGTGTATTTTAAGCATTTTTGGCATTTTTTCAGGATCGTCATTTTTTTTTTTTTTTTGCACCTTTTTTCTCGCAATTGATTTTTCCTTTAATATAGCAAAAATCAGTGCATTGAACTGTAATCCGTTTCGTTATCAGAATGGCTCTAACGTGTATTTTAAGCATTTTTGGCATTTTTTCAGGATCGTCATTTTTTTTCTTGCACCTTTTTTCTCGCAATTGATTTTTCCTTTAATATAACAAAATTCAGTGCATTGAACTGTAATCCGTTTCGTTATCAGAATGGCTCTAACGTGTATTTTAAGCATTTTTGGCATTTTTTCAGGATCGTCATTTTTTTTTCTTGCACCTTTTTTCTCGCAATTGATTTTTCCTTTAATATAACAAAAATCAGTGCATTGAACTGTAATCCGTTTCGTTATCAGAATGGCTCTAACGTGTATTTTAAGCATTTTTGGCATTTTTTCAGGATCGTCATTTTTTTTTTCTTGCACCTTTTTTCTCGCAATTGATTTTTCCTTTAATATAACAAAAATCAGTGCATTGAACTGTAATCCGTTTCGTTATCAGAATGGCTCTAACGTGTATTTTAAGCATTTTTGGCATTTTTCAGGATCGTCATTTTTTTTTCTTGCACCTTTTTTCTCGCAATTGATTTTTCCTTTAATATAACAAAAATCAGTGCATTGAACTGTAATCCGTTTCGTTATCAGAATGGCTCTAACGTGTATTTTAAGCATTTTTGGCATTTTTTCAGGATCGTCATTTTTTTTTTCTTGCACCTTTTTTCTCGCAATTGATTTTTCCTTTAATATAAAAAAACAGTGCATTGAACTGTAATCCGTTTCGTTATCAGAATGGCTCTAACGTGTATTTTAAGCATTTTTGGCATTTTTTCAGGATCGTCATTTTTTTTTCTTGCACCTTTTTTCTCGCAATTGATTTTTCCTTTAATATAGCAAAAATCAGTGCATTGAACTGTAATCCGTTTCGTTATCAGAATGGCTCTAACGTGTATTTTAAGCATTTTTGGCATTTTTTCAGGATCGTCATTTTTTTTTTTTGCACGTTTTTTCTCGCAATTGATTTTTCCTTTAATATTAAAAAATCAGTGCATTGAACTGTAATCCGTTTCGTTATCAGAATGGCTCTAACGTGTATTTTAAGCATTTTTGGCATTTTTTCAGGATCGTCATTTTTTTTTTCTTCTAACTTTTTTCTCGGAATTGATTTTTCCTTTAATATAGCAAAAATCAGTGCATTGAACTGTAATCCGTTTCGTTATCAGAATGGCTCTAACGTGTATTTTAAGCATTTTTGGCATTTTTTCAGGATCGTCATTTTTTTTTTCTTGCACCTTTTTTCTCGCAATTGATTTTTCCTTTAATATAGCAAAAATCAGTGCATTGAACTGTAATCCGTTTCGTTATCAGAATGGCTCTAACGTGTATTTTAAGCATTTTTGGCATTTTTTCAGGATCGTCATTTTTTTTTCTTGCACCTTTTTTCTCGCAATTGATTTTTCCTTTAATATAGCAAAAATCAGTGCATTGAACTGTAATCCGTTTCGTTATCAGAATGGCTCTAACGTGTATTTTAAGCATTTTTGGCATTTTTTCAGGATCGTAATTTTTTTTTCTTGCACCTTTTTTCTCGCAATTGTTTTTTCCTTTAATATAACAGAATGGCTCTAACGTGTATTTTAAGCATTTTTGTTTCATTTTCAGGATCGTCATTTTTTTTTCTTTCACCTTTTTTCTCGCAATTGATTTTTCCTTTAATATAGCAAAAATCAGTGCATTGAACTGTAATCCGTTTCGTTATCAGAATGGCTCTAACGTGTATTTTAAGCATTTTTGGCATTTTTTCAGGATCGTCATTTTTTTTTCTTGCACCTTTTTCTCGCAATTGATTTTTCCTTTAATATAGCAAAAATCAGTGCATTGAACTGTAATCCGTTTCGTTATCAGAATGGCTCTAACGTGTATTTTAAGCATTTTTGGCATTTTTTCAGGATCGTCATTTTTATTTTCTTGCACCTTTTTTCTCGCAATTGATTTTTCCTTTAATATAACAAAAATCAGTGCATTGAACTGTAATCCGTTTCGTTATCAGAATGGCTCTAACGTGTATTTTAAGCATTTTTGGCATTTTTTCAGGATCGTCATTTTTTTTTCTTGCACCTTTTTTCTCGCAATTGATTTTTCCTTTAATATAGCAAAAATCAGTGCATTGAACTGTAATCCGTTTCGTTATCAGAATGGCTCTAACGTGTATTTTAAGCATTTTTTCAGGATCGTCATTTTTTTTTTCTTGCACCTTTTTTCTCGCAATTGATTTTTCCTTTAATATAAGAAAAATCAGTGCATTGAACTGTAATCCGTTTCGTTATAAGAATGGCTCTAACGTGTATTTTAAGCATTTTTGGCATTTTTTCAGGATCGTCATTTTATTTTCTTCAACCTTTTTTCTCGCAATTGATTTTTCCTTTAATATAGCAAAAATCAGTGCATTGAACTGTAATCCGTTTCGTTATCAGAATGGCTGTAACGTGTATTTTAAGCATTTTTGGCATTTTTTCAGGATCGTCATTTTTTTTTTGCACGTTTTTCTCGCAATTGATTTTGCCTTTAATATAAAAAAATCAGTGCATTGAACTGTAATCCGTTTCGTTCCAGAATGGCTCTAACGTGTATTTTAAGCATTTTTGGCATTTTTTCAGGATCGTCATTTCTTTTTTTCTTGCACCTTTTTTCTCGCAATTGATTTTTCCTTTAATATAACAAAAATCAGTGCATTGAACTGTAATCCGTATAAGAATGGCTCTAACGTGTATTTTAAGCATTTTTGGCATTTTTTCAGGATCGTCATTTTTTTTTTTTTGCACCTTTTTTCTCGCAATTGATTTTTCCTTTAATATAGCAAAAATCAGTCTATTGAACTGTAATCCGTTTCGTTATCAGAATGGCTTTAACGTGTATTTTAAGCATTTTTGGCATTTTTTCAGGATCGTCATTTTTTTTTTCTTGCACCTTTTTTCTCGCAATTGATTTTTCCTTTAATATAACAAAAATCAGTGCATTGAACTGTAATCCGTTTCGTTATCAGAATGGCTCTAACGTGTATTTTAAGCATTTTTGGCATTTTTTCAGGATCGTCATTTTTTTTTTCTTGCACCTTTTTTCTCGCAATTGATTTTTCCTTTAATATAACAAAAATCAGTGCATTGAACTGTAATCCGTTTCGTTATCAGAATGGCTCTAACGTGTATTTTAAGCATTTTTGGCATTTTTTCAGGATCGTCATTTTTTTTTTCTTGCACCTTTTTTCTCGCAATTGATTTTTCCTTTAATATAGCAAAAATCAGTGCATTGAACTGTAATCCGTTTCGTTATCAGAATGGCTCTAACGTGTATTTTAAGCATTTTTGGCATTTTTTCAGGATCGTCATTTTTTTTTTCTTGCACCTTTTTTTCTCGCAATTGATTTTTCTTTAATATAACAAAAATCAGTGCATTGAACTGTAATCCGTTTCGTTATCAGAATGGCTCTAACGTGTATTTTAATCATTTTTGGCTTTTTTTCAGGATCGTCATTTTTTTTTCTTGCACCTTTTTTCTCGCAATTGATTTTTCCTTTAATATAACAAAAATCAGTGCATTGAACTGTAATCCGTTTCGTTATCAGAATGGCTCTAACGTGTATTTTAAGCATTTTTGGCATTTTTTCAGGATCGTCATTTTTTTTCTTGCACCTTTTTTCTCGCAATTGATTTTTCCTTTAATATTACTTGCATTTTTTTCATGCACCTTTTTTCTCGCAATTGCTTTTTCCTTTCATATAAAGAAAATCAGCGCATTTATCTCTAATCCGTTTCATTATCTGATTTTTTCTGACGTGTATTTTAAGCTTTTTTTCAGAATCGTATATGTTACTTGCATTTAATTTTTTTCATCTTTTTTCTACCAATTACTTTTGCCTTTAATATAACGAAAATCAGCGCATTTAACTGTAATCCGTTTCATTATCAGAATGGCTCGAACGTGTATTTTAACATTTTTTGGTGTTTTTTTCAGGATGGTGTATACTTCCATTTTTTTTCTTACACATTTTTCTCGCAATATCTTTTTCTTTTAATATAACGAAAATCAGCGCATTTAACTGTAATCCGTTTCATTATCAGGATGGTTCTAACGTGTTTTTTAAGCATTTTTGGCTTTTTTCAGGATCGTATATAATACTTGCATTTTTTTTCTTTCACTTTTTTTCTTGGAATTGCTTTTCCTTTAATATAACGAAAATTAGCGCATTTAACTGTAATCTGTTTCATTATCAGAATGGCTCGAACGTGTATTTTAAGCATTTTTCGTTTTTTTCAGGATCAAGTATATTACTTGCATTTTTTTTCTTGAACCTTTTATCTCGTAATTGCTTTTTCCTTTAATATAATGAAAATCAGCGATTTTAACTGTAATCCGTTTCGTTATCAGAATGGCTCAAACGTATATTTTAAGCATTTTTCGCTTTTTTCAGGATCAAGTATATTATATGCATTTTTTTTCTTGAACCTTTTATCTCGCAATTGCTTTTTCCTTTAATATACCCAAAATCAGCGCATTTAACCCTAATCCGTTTCATTATCAGAATGGCTCTAACGTGAATCAAGCGTTTTTTTTTCAGGATCGTATATATTACTTGCACCTTTTTTCTAGCAATTATTTTTTCCTTTAATATAACGAAAATCAGCGCATTTAACTGTAATCATTATCAGAATTGTATTAACCTTTATTTTATGCATTTTTTTTTTCAGGATCGTATATATTACTTGTATTATTTTACTTTCACCTTTTTTCTCCCATTTACTTTTTCCTTTACTATAACGAAAATCAGCGCATTTAACTGTAATACGTTTCATTATCAGAATGGCACGAACGTTTATTTTAAGCATTTTCGTTTTTTTTTTAGGATCGTGTATATTACTTCCATTTTTTCCCACATTATTTCTTGCAATTGCTTTTTCCTTTATTATAACGAAAATCAGCGCATTTAACTGTAATCCGTTTCATTATAAGTATGTGTCTAACGTGTATTTTAAGTATTTTTGTTTTTCAATTTCGTATATATTACTTGCATTTTTTTTCTTGCACCTTTTTTCTTGCAATTGCTTTTCCTTAAATATAAGGAAAATCAGCGCACTGTAATCCATTTCATTATCAGAATGGCTCTAACGTGTATTTTAAGTATTTTTTTTTTCTTTCAGGAATGTATATATTACTTTCATTTTTTGCACCTTTTTTCTCGCAATTGCATTTTCTTTTAATATAATGAAAATCAGCGCATTTAAGTGTAATCCGTTTCATCATCAGAATGGCTCTAACGTGAATCAAGCATTTCTTTTTTTTCAGGATCTTGTATATTACTTATATTTTTTTCTTTTTTTTTTTTGCTCCTTTTTTCTCGCAATTGTCTTTTCCTTTAATAAACGAAAATATGCGCATTTAACTTTGATTCGTTTCATTATCAGAAATGTTCTAACCTGTATTTAAGCCTTTTTGGCTTTTTTTCAGGATCGTATATATTACTAGCCTTTTTTTTTCTTGTACCTTTTTTCTAGCATTTGTTTTTTCCTTTAATATAACGAAAATCAGCGCATTTAACTGTAATCATTATCAGAATTGTTTTAACCTGTATTTTATGCATTTTTGGCTTTTTTTCAGGATCGTATATATTACTTGTATTATTTTACTTTCACCTTTTTTCTCCCAATTACTTTTTCCTTTAATATAACGAAAATCAGCGCATTTAACTGCAATACGTTTCATTATCAGAATGGCTCGAACGTGCATTTTAAACATTTTTGGCTTTTCTCAGGATCATTTATATTACTTCCATTTTTTTCCATTTTTTTCTCGCAATTGCTTTTTCGTTTAATATAACGAAAATCAGCGCATTTAACTATAATCAGTTTCATTATGAGAACGGATCTAACGTGTATTTTAAGCTTTTTTTCAGGATCGTATATATTACTTGCATTTTTTTTCTTTCACCTTTTTTCTCGCAATTGCGTTTTCCTTTAATATAACGAAAATCAGTTTATTTAACTGTAATCCATTTCATTATCAGAATGGCTCTAACGTGTATTTTAAGCATTTTTGTTTTTTTTCAGGATCGTATATATTACTTGCATTGTTTTTTTGTTGATGTTTTTCTCGCAATTGCTTTTTCTTTAATATAATGAAAATTACCGTATATAACTATAATTCGTTTCATTACCAGAATGGATCTAACGTGTAATTGAGGCATTTTTTTCTGGATCGTATATATTACTTGCATTCTTTTTTTTTCTTTCTTTTTTCTCGCAATTGCTTTTTCCTTTAATATAACGATAATCACATCTTTTAACTGTAATTCGTTTCATTATCAGAATGGTTCTAACGTGTATTTTTAGCATTTTTGGCTTTTTTCAGGATCGTATATATTACTCTTTTTTCCATTTTTTTCGCAATTGATTTGTCAAATAATACAACGAAAATCAGCGCATTTCATTATTAGAATGGCTCTAACGTGTATTTCAAGTATTTATGGCTTTTTTTCAGGATCGTAGATATTAATTGCATTTTTTTTTTTTGCACCATTTTTCTCGCAATTTATTTTCTTTTTATATAACGAAAATTAGAGGATTTAACTGTAATCCTTTTCAATATCAGAATGGCTCTAACGTGTATTTTAAGATCTTTTTTTTTTCAGGATCGTCTATATTATTTTCGTTTTTTTTTTCAGGATCGTCATTCTTTTTTTTTTTTTTTTCTTGCACCAGGTGTTTTGAGTTGAGCTACTTCTTTTATTAGTTTTATTTCCTTTTCTTTGTCTTTTTCTGTCATGATTTCCTTTGTCTTTTTCTGTCATGATTTCCTTTGTCTTTTTCTGTCATGATTTCCTTTGTCTTTTTCTGTCACGATTTCCTGGGCACTTTTTATTTCTTCCGTTTTTGTTGAAGGATAGGATTAAGAAGGAAATGTTGAGAGAAAGAGTGGCAGTGGGAGAGTTGCGAGAGGCCAGGCTGAGGTGGTTGGGCGCGCGTTGCTGCGTGAGAGAGGAGAGCTACGTAGGAACACGAGTGAGGAAGGAGGTGGTTGGGCAGAGAAAGAGGGAAAGACCAAAGAGCAACGATGGAAAGGACTGTGTGAACGAGGATCTGATGCAAAGGGATTGAAGGAGGAAGATGCAAGAAACAGAGCACTATGGAGGGCAAAAACATAATTCCGTATTCCAAGGCAACCTCAACTCACGTGAATGGGATTAAATCCAGAAGACAAGATAACACAACAACAACACAAAACAAAAAATGTAAGTAATATATGCGCATCCTTAAAAAAGACAAAAAAATCCTTAAAATATAACATAGTGCCCATTTCTGATAATTAAACGGATTACAGTTAATATGAGTGATTTTCGTTATGTTAAAGGAAAAAACAATGCAAGAAAAAAAGATGCAAAAAAAAAAAAAAATGTGTTAAGTAATATATACGATCCCTTAAAAAAGCCAAAAATACTTAAAACACAAGCGTTAGAGCCCATTCTGATAATGGAACGGAT
>NW_028236492.1:0-10894 GCF_977035675.1 Penaeus japonicus | reverse complement strand
TGAAAAAATAACCCTTGAAAATCCTTCTTAAAATACACGATTACAGCATTTCTGATAACGAAACGGAATTATTTTATAGTTTAAATGCGCTGATTTTTATTATATTAAAGTAATAAAAAGCAATTGCGAGAAAAAAAAAAAGGTTCAAGAAAAAAAAAAAATGACGAATTTGGAAACAGACCGAAAAGGCTTAATAAAATACACGTTAGAGGTATTCTGATAACGAAATGATTACAGTTCAATGGGATGATTTCGTTTTTATGAAAGAAAAAAAACAATTGCAAGGGGAAAAAAAGGATGCAAACAAAAAAACAAATGACGATCATGGAAAAAAAAACGAAAATACTTTTTAAAATACACGTTAAGAGCTATTCTGGATAACGGAAAACGGGATAGAATTACCACTTTGTTATAATTAATGAAAAAAAAGAAAAAAATAAATGCGAGACACAAAGGTGCAAGAAATAACAAACAAATGAGCTCCTGAAAAAAAAACCTAAAAGCTTACAAATACACGTTACAGGCAATCTCGATAACGCACGAATTACAGTTAAATGCACTATTTTTATTGTTGTATTAAAGGAAAAAAAAAAGCAATTGCAAGAAAAAAGGTGCAAGGAAAAAAAAAGACGATCCTGAAAAAAAAAAAAAAAAAACTAAAAAAATGCTTAAAATACACGCCGAGAGAAGCATTCTGCTAACGAACCAGATTACAGTTTAATGCACAGGGGTTTTGTTATATTAAAAGAAAAAAGCAGTTGCGAGAAAAAAGGGGCTAGAAAAAATAATTAATATCTTGAAAAAAAAAAGACAAAATGCTTAAATACGTTAGAGCCATTTCTGTAACCAAAACGGGCTTACAGTTTAAATGCACTGATCAAAGGAAAAAGCAAAATTGCGAGAAAAAAAAAAGGTGTAAGAAAATAAAAGACGTACCTGAACAAACAACGAAACTGATAAAAATACACGTTAGAGGCATTCTGATAACAAACGGATTCGTTAAATACGTGAATTTCGTTAATTAAAGGAAAAAGCAATTGAGAGAAAACAGGTGAAAAAAAAATGACGATCTTGAAAAAAAACGAAAACTGACACGTTAGAGCCATTTTGCTAACGAACGAATTACGTTATCTGCACTGATTTTATTTCTTAAAGGAAAAAGTAATTCGAGAAAAAAAAAGTGCAAGAAAAAAAAATGCACCGATTCTGAAAAAAAAACGTAAACGTAATTATACGTTACAGCCATTCTGATAACGAAACGGATAACGTAAAAAAGCATGATTTTTGTGATATTAAAGGAAAAAGCAATTGCGAGAAAAAAGGTGTTTGCACAGAAAACCAACGACGATCTAGAAAAAAAACACCCGGAAACAGCGTAAAAATACACGTTAGAGCCATTCTGATAACAAAAACATATTCAGTTAAATGCACTGATTTATGTTATATCAAAGAACAGGGGAATGTGCGAGAAAAAAGGTGTAAGAAAAAAAACTGACAATCTTGAAACAAAATCGAAAAAGCATAAAATACCGTATTAGAGCCATTCTGATAACTGAAACGGATTACAGTTACATGGCACTCGATTATTGTTCTATCTTCACCCCCCCCCCCCCCCACCCCCCCCCCGCCCCCCCCCCCCCCCCCCCCCCCCCCCCCCTACCCCCCCCCCCCCCCCAACCACACCGCCCGTCCCACCCCCCCATTGACCCGAGAAAAAAGGTGCAAGAAAAAAAAATGACGATCTAAAAAAAAAAAAAAAAAATGCTTTTTAAAATACAAGTTATACGCCCTTTTGATACGAACCGGATTACAGTTAACTGGCTGATCTTCGTTATATTAAAGGAAAAAGCAATTGCGAGAAAAAAGGTGAATGAAAAAAAATGGGACGATCCTGAAAAAAACCCGAAAATGCTTAAATATACGTTATAGCCATTCTGATAACGAAAAGATTACATTTAACAGCATGTCTTCGTTATATTAAAGGAAAACGCACTTCCGAGAAAAAAAGGAGTAAGAAAAAAAAAATGATCCTGGAAAAAAAAAAAACGAAAATGCTTAACAATACACGTTTAGAAGCATTCTGATTGTCGCGGTCGACGGCCGCCGCCGCCTCAAGCGCAATCTCCTCGATTAGTTACATAAAGGTGTGCGTCCCTGCCTCAATCTAAGATTGAAATTGAATGCAAGACTTTGCAGGACACGTATCTTGAGAGAGTAAGCAATTTGAAACACCAGTGACCCCTGGCAGCCCAATTTGGCGACATTCGAGTGACGTTAGATAGGACTTCTGGCGCCGCTTCATCATCTCGCTGCTTCCGGGTCGACGTCGTAGCAGCAGACAAGTTGGATGCCTTATCAACCTGGACCGATTCATCAGGCCATTCCAGGCATCCCTGGCCTGAAACGATGAATATAAACATTAGTAGGCAGTTGCAGATGCCACCAGACCATTCGCTGCATATCTATCTGCTTTTCTACGACGTAATCGCGTTGCTGTCGCGCCGCATCGTCCTCTTTTAAATGTTTATCATGTTTTTAGGATGTAAGGAGTTTTCATTTCAAATGCTAGGATATATATTTGTGTTTGATGACACTGCATTACGTAAATTCTTTTGTACACAGAACATTCGAGCTTTTATTGCATAACGAAGGTCGGGAGGTTTGTATTCTTCAGCAGCAGCATAGTTTAGACGTTTAATCGGTTTTGCATTTTTACTTATTTTTTTCAGTTTTAAGAGCTTTTACGCCTTTTTAGCGTATTTTTTTCGACATTCTTTTGTGTTTACATTCGGGTTTGTTTTTATTTACGTTAATTCTGTTACCCTCTGCATTTAAAGAGTCATTTTTATTTTTCACCATTCCATTTTAAGACAGTCATTTCAATTTTTAGGTATTTCCGTGTTTATATACTTTTTCCGTAGTATTAAAATAACTCGAATGCTCTGTATATACGAGCTGCCCACGTGGGTTCAGCGGAGCCGCTCCCGCTTCAGCCACTTTGTTCAACACGCGTGTCTTATCAGAAAGCTCTGTCTCTCTCTTCGAGTACCCTGGCTGATTTTTTTTCCATTTCGTAAGCAATCAGATAAGTTATTGGTCCGTGTACAGTCGGTGAAATTTCAGGTCGAGAGTGGTGATTATTGCATCAAAATTTAACGCAGTTTGTATAACATAGACAAGGTGCATTCTTATTTTTTTTTTTTTTATACTTTTATTCGTGATAAATTCTGCAGAAAACTATATATTGTGGTTGTCATCTATGTGACTGCGCAATTTCGCCATATGTCATTTTATATTGTCAGCTAATAATTCGTTTCTTTTAAATGTTTATAACTGCTTGCCCCCTATACGCAGATATTTTAGTACAATTATTAAGTTAATCTATATTCAGTCAACCCCGATTTCTAAGTTTTGCTTCGTTTCGCTATTTATCTATTTTTATTGTGATTAGTTAAGGTCCCTTTTGCTTACTGTTTGTATCCCATCGGATATTTTTTTGTATATATATATCACATCTTGGAAACGGTGACTAAGAAGTGAACGTCTGTGGAGCAAAGTGCAAACAAACTATCAAGTTCATTATTTATACATGATGTCAATAATTCTGTATTTAATGATTACGGTATTTCTGCACATAATAAAACGAAATTATCCGTGAAGTGTTTCTGATTCATATGTTTTTATACCGAGTGAGATGATTATTAATTTAAAGTTTGTATATTCATTTTAAATCGTTTTATTTGTTTCTCATAGGGATTCTTTGCTGAAGGAGGATCGAAAGACTTTACCTTTAAAACTGGGAAAAAACGTCTTATCTGAATATTGTATTGAAACGAAGGATACATTCAGCTTTTCCATCTGAAGAGAATATACAAATATTATCCGAATATAAAGATGTACTGAATTCTCGTTATATGGAAAAGAAAAAGATATTAAACAATAGTATAATAATACAAACTCTATCTTGATATACTGGCAGGATGGCATACGTTAAAGAATAACTAGTAAATTAAATCTATTGCACCAGTATATGTGAATGAGCGCGGGTAACTCGGTGGCCTATTGATTTATATATTATTAAAAAGAAACTTGGTCACAGAAAGAAAACTTATGTACTTAGTGGAAGCTGGTTTCATTGTTTTTTAAAGGTTTGGATTACTACTTACCTGAGGAGTTGAAGATCACCCTCAGATGATGGACTCTAGGATACTATTTACCTAGGTTGAATCTCCAGTTGATTACTCTGAAGACTGCCATATATGATTTAATTAGTACACATCGAGTCGGTTTATGCACGCAGTCTCTCAATGTTTACTCACTCACCCATTCGTTCAGTTATTCGTTATACATGCACACATCTCATTACACCCAACCACGCCCCCCTCGGTTCGCACGCTACCCAAACCACTTTCATACACGACATATTATAACAATTACATCACGCCCACACTCCATGTTTTTCCCTTACACTTCTCTTGCACTCGATTTTCCACCCCCAACACACATGACGTTCCCAGAGTATAACTGGGTGGTGCAGCAACGGAAGAGTGACGTGCCAGCGGGCTAATTCTATGCATATACCTCATAATCACCAAATCTAGATTATACTCATTTGGCATTGAGGCCATTGCACTTGTCATTAAGTATATCTGCACACTACATTAGTGGTAGGCTGGATGTTCTATTTGGTTTCTACGCCTATTCGCCTGGGTTTTAGGGCCGTCCCGCCACTACTACACTGATAACCGAACGGATTACAGTTAAATGCACTAACTTTCGTTATATTAAGAAAAAAAGCAGCGAGAAAAAAGGTGCACGAAAAAAATGGACCCCCGATCTGAAAAAAACCCGAAATGCTTAAAATACCACTAAGAGCATTATGATAACGAAATGGATTTACTGTTAAATGCGCTGATTTTCGTTATATTAAGGAAAAAGCAATTACGAGAAAGGAAAAAAAGGTGTAGCGAAAAAAAAATGACCGATCCTAAAAAAATCTAAATGGCTTAAAATACACGTTGACCCCATTCTGATAACGAAACGGTTTTACAAGTTAAATGAGCTGATTTTCGTTATATTAAAGGTAAAAATAAATTGCGAGAAAAAAGGTGAAGGAAAAAAAAAAAAGACGATCCTGAAAAAAAAAACGAATAGCTTAAAATACACGTTAGGAGCATTCTCATAACGAAACGGGATTACAGTTAAAAGCACGACTTTCGTTATATTAAAGGAAACTGCAATTGCGAGATAAAAAGCGCAAGAAAAAAAAAATGAAGTCCTGAAAAAATAAAAACGAAAAGGCTTAAAATTAAATACACGTTAGAGCCATTCTGATAACGAAACGGATTACAGTGAAATGCACTTATTTTTTCTATATTTAAAGAAAAAAGCAATTCGAGAAATAAGGTGCAAGAAAAAATAAATTACGATCTGAAAAAAAAAAACCCGAAAATGCTTCCAATACACGTAAGAGGCATTTGATAACGTAAACGGATTACAGTTAAATGCGCTGATTTTCGTTTTATAAAGGAAAAAAACCAATTGCCTTTCCTCGGTTGATATAATTGAAAAATGAGCGTATCTAAATGCATCCGTTTCATTATCAGAATGACTCTTACGGTATTTTAGGCATTTTTTGGCCTTTTTTCAGGAATCGTGCATTATTTTGCACCTTTTTTCTCACAATGGCATTTTCCTTTAATATTACGAAATCAGTGCCATTTTACTGTAATCCGTTTCGTTATTCAGAATGGCCTCTATCGTGTATTTTAGGCATTTTTGGCGTTTTTTTTAGGATCGTTTTTTTTTTTATTTGCACCTTTTTTCTCGATATTGCTTTTTTCATTTATATAACGAAAATCCAGGGCATTTAACTGTAAATCCGTTTCTTTATTCAGGAAATGGGGCTGACGTGTATTTTAGGCATTTTTGGCTTTTTCCAGGGCGTACATTTTTTATTTTGCACTTTTTTTCTCGCAATTGCTTATACCTTTGCTATAACGAAAATTCAGCGCATTTAACCTCTAATCTTTTTAATTATCAGAATGGCTCTAACGTGCATTTTAGGGTTTTTGGCTTTTTTCAGGATCAAGCATTTTTTGTTTTTTTTTGCCCCTTTTTTCTCGATATTGCTTTTTCTGTTTGAAAACGTTAGGAGCCCTTATGATAAACGAGAAACGGTATAAAGTTAAATGCGCTGATTTTCGTTATATGAAAAGAAAAAGCATTGCGAGAAAAAAAGGGTTGGAAGAAAAAAATGTGATCTAAAAAAAAACGAAAAATGACTTAAATACCGAATAGAGCATTTCTGATCACATAACGGATTACAGTTAAATTCGTTGATTTTCGTTATTTAAAGGGAAAAAAGCAATTGCGAAGAAAAAATGTGCAAGGAAAAAAAAAAAAAAACATGACGATCTCAAAAAAAAAACACGAAAAATGCTAATAATACCACGTTAGAGCCATTCTGATAACGAAACTGATTACAGTTATATGCGCTCTTTCGTTTATATTAAGGGTAAAAAGCAATTGCGAGAAAATATGTACAAGATCAAAGAATTGACGATCCTGAAAAAAAAACCGCAACTGCTTAACAATACACGATTAGAGGGCATTTTGATTACGGAAACGGATTACGTTAAATGCCATGATTTTCGTTATATTAAAGGAAAAAGCAATTGCGAGAAAAGAAGTTGCAAGAAAACCCAATGTTAATATACACGTTAGAGCCATTTGGATAACGAAACAGCTTACAGTAAAATGCACTGATTTTTTGTTTATATATTAAAGGAAAAAGCAATTTCGAGAAAAAAGGTAGCAGAAAATAAAAAATGACGATCTCTGAAAAAAAACCTGCAAATGCTTAAAATACACATTAGAAGCCATTTCTGATAACGAAATGGATTACAGTATAATGCACTGATTTGTGTTATATTTAAAGGAATAAATTAATTTCGAGGAAAAAAGTTGCAAGAGAAAAAAAATGACGATTCCTGAAAAAAAAAACAGTACAATTGCTATATTAATTAAGGTTATTGATTATGATAACGAAACGGATTAAAGTTAAATGCCACAGATTTTTGTTATAATAAAAGAAAACGGAATTGCTGAGTGAAAAAAGGTAGGCAAGAAAAAAAAGACGATCTGCAATAAAACCCTGAAAATTCCTTAAAATACACGTTTTACAGCAATTCTGATAACGAAAAACGGATTATAGTTAAATGCGCTGATTTTTATTATATTAGTAAAAAGCAATTGCGAGGAAAAAAGGTTCAAGTGTAAAAAAATGACGATCTTGAAAAAAAGACCGAAAATAAAAAAGGCTTAAAATACACGTTTAGAGGTTATTCTGATAACGAAATGGATACGTTCAATGTGCTGATTTTCGTTATATTGAAAGAAAAAAACAATTGCCAAGAAAAAAGGTGCAAACAAAAAAAATGACGATCATGAAAAAAAAAACGAAAAGGCTTAAAATACCTCGTTTGAGCTATTCTGGATAACGAAAAAAACGGATTACTCTTTTTTTATATTAAAGGAAAAAGGAAATTGCGAAAACAAAGGTGCAAGAAAAAAAAAATGTCGATCCTGAAAAAAAAACCTTAAAAGCTTAAAATTTACACGTACAGGCAATTGATAACGAAATAGATTACAGTTAAATGCGTGATTTTCTTTAAATTAAAAAAAAAAAAAAAAGCAAAATGCGAGAAAAAAAGGGGAAAAAAAAAAAAATGACGATCCTGATTAAAAAAAAAAACGAAAATTTTAAAAATTTCATTTTAGAGGCATTTGATAACGAAACATTAAATTTAAATCGCTTTTTTCTTAATTAAAGGAAAAAGAAAATTTGCAAGAAAAAAGGGTTTAAAAAAAAGGGAAAATGACGATCCTAAAAAAAACGAAAATGCTTAAAAAAAAACCAAAAAGGCATTCGGGAAAACAAAAGGGGAATTACATTTAAATCCCTTTATTTTCGTTTATTAAAGAAAAAACAATTGGGGAAAAAAAGGGGAAAAAAAAAAAATTACGACCCGAAAAAAAAAAAACAAAATCCCTTAAAAACACGTTAGACCCAAACGATAACGAAACGGTTTAAATGTTAAATCCACTGTTTTTTGTTTTAGTAAAAAAAAACCCAATTGCAAAAAAAATTTTTTAAAAAAAAAAAAGACGAACCTAAAAAAAAAAACAAAAAATGCTTAGAAAAACACGTTAGAGGCATTCTGAAAACGAAACAAATTTCCCTTTTAAATTTAGCTGTTTTTCGTTATTTTAAAAGGGAAAAAGTAATTGTGAGAAAAAAGTTGCAAGAAAAAAAAATAAAAATCCGAAAAAAAAAAACAAAAAGGGTTTAAAATCCCACTTTAAAAACCCATTTTGATAACAAAACTTAATTTTAAAATGCAATTTTTTTTTTTAATTTTAAAGGAAAAAAAAATGGGGAAAAAAAAGGGAAAAAAAAAAAAGACGATCCTGAAAAAAAAAAAAAAAATGCTTAAAATACACGTTTAGGACTTTTGATAACAAAATGGTTTCCAGTTATTTCCACTATTTTGTTATAAAAAAGGGAAAAAAAAAAAAAAAAATTGCAAGAAAAAAAAAGAAAAAAAAAACCGGGAAAAAAAACGAAAATGTTTAAAAAATATACTTTAGTGGCTTTCTGATAAAAAAGGGATAAAAGTTAAATTAACTGATTTTTGTTAAATAAAAAAAAAAAAACAATTGGAAAAAAAGGGGGAAAGAAAAAAAAACCGATCATGAAAAAAAAAGGGAAAAAAATTTTTAAAAAATACGGGCTAGAGGCATTCTGAAAATAAAAAAAAATACATTAAATACACTTTTTTTTGGATTTTAAAGTAAAAACAAATTGCGAAAAAAAAGGTAAAAAAAAAAAAATGACAAACTAAAAAAAACTAAATGAAACGTTAGCCCCTTTTGATAACAAAACGGTTTTCCCAGTTAAATGGCTGATTTTCGTTTTTTAAAAGGGAAAAATAAATTCGAAAAAAAAGGGTCGGGAAAAAAAAATTGACGATCCTGAAAAAAAACAAAAATTTCCTTAAAATCCTTTACCTTTATACGGGGATTACAGGTTTAAATTTTCTGATTTTCGTTTTTTTAAAAGGGAAAAAGAAATTTGGGAAAAAAAAAATTGCAAAAAAAAAGGCCCCCCCTTTTAAAAAAAACGAAAATACTTAAATACACTTGGGGCCCATTCTGATAACAAAGGGTTTTACAGAAAATTCAGTTTTTTTTTTATTTTAAAAAAAAAAAAAAAATTTGCATTAAAAATTTTAAAAAAAAATGAATCCAAAAAAAAACCCCGGGAAAATTTTAAAAAAACACTTAAAGGATTCTAATAAAAAACAGTTTTCAGTTAAATATTTGGTTTTTTTTATATAAAGGGAAAAAAAAGAAATTTACGATAAAAAGGTGAAATAAAAAAAAAAAAAATGCTTTCCGGGAAAAAAAAACAAAAAAAATTAAAAAAAACACTTTAGGGGCATTTGAAAAAAAAGGATTACAGTTAAATGACTGTTTTTCTTTATTTACAAAAAAAAATATTCGAAAAAAAGGGTGCGGGGGAAAAAAAAATGCAATCCGGGAAAAAAAACGAAAAAATTAAAAACACTTTGGGACCTTTCTGAAAAACGAAACGGTTTTACAGTTAAAAAACGATTTTTGTCATATTAAAGGAAAAACAATAGCGAAAAAAGGGGAAGAAAAAAAAAAGAAGACCCTAAAAAAAAAAAAACCCCTTAAAATCCCACTTTTGGGCTTTCGTAAAGAAACGGATTACATTTAAAATTTGCATTGATTTTTTTTTTATTTTTAAAGGAAAAAGAAAAATTGCGAAAAAAAAAGGGGCAGAAAAAAAAAGGGAAAGGGGCCCTTTTGCCCCCCCCCCCGAAAGGTTTATATTAAAGGGGTGATTTTTGTTAAAAAAAAAAGGAAAAAAAGAAAATTTGCAAAAAAAAAGGTGCAAGAAATTTAAATGACGACCTGAAAAAAACCCCGAAAAAGTTTAAAAAAACACTTTTAGGGGCTTTTCTTATAACGAAACAGATTACATTAAATTTTTTGGTTTTTCCCGTTAAAAAAAGGGAAAAAAAAGCAATTGAGAGAAAAATTGCAAGAAAAAAAAATTAAACAATCCAAAAAAAAAAAACGAAAATGTTTAAAAATTCCCAATTTTGGGAGCCATTCTGATAACAAAAGGGATTCCAGTTAAATGGTTTAAATTTTTTGTTAATTAAGGAAAAAAAAAGAAATTTGAGAGAAAAAAGGTGAAAAAGGGAAAAAAATTACAATCCTAAAAAAAAACCCCGAAAATGCTTTAAAATGCCTTAGACCTTTTCTGATAACGAAACAGTTTAAATTTTAAAATTTCACTAAATTTTTGTTATATTAAAAAAAAAGCAATTGCGAAAAAAAAGGGGCAAAAAAAATAAATGAGGGCCCCCAATAAAAAACCGAAAAAACCCTTTAAAAAAAATTTTTTAGAGGCATTTGAAAAGGGAAAAAAAATTACAGTTAAATGCGCTGATTTTCTTTTATATTAAAAAAAAAGGAAATTGCAGAAAAGGATCCAAAAAAAAAAAAACTGAAATTCTAAAAAAAAATAACGAAAATGCTTTAAAATAACTTTTGAGCCTTTCTGAACAAAACCCAATTTTACTTTTAAATGAACGTTTTTCCTTTTATTTTAAAAAGAAAAAAAAAATGCGAAAAAAAAGGGTGCAGAAAAAAAAAAACCGAAAAAAAACCCAGAAAATGTTTAAAAATACCGTTGGGGCATTCTGAAACGAAACGGTTTACATTTCCCATGTCTGTTTTTTTTTTAAATTTTTAAAAGAAAAAAGAAATTTGGGCAAAGAAAGGTGCAAGAAAAAAA
>NW_028236490.1:0-7960 GCF_977035675.1 Penaeus japonicus | reverse complement strand
CTTTTTATCAGTTGTTTTTGTTTTTAACAAACTGCTATTATGATATTTTTAAACCTTGCTATTATTATCATTATATTATTATTGGTCAATCATTATCACTGTCCTATCATCAACATATTTTTTTTATTGTGATTATTAAATAATTTTATTGTTATCATTACCAATTATCATTGTTTGTCATTTTAATTATCGGACTTTTAATCATCACAATTATTTACTTCCATTTTTCACTATTGTTATCATTATTAATTATAATCTTACAGTTGTGTTATTAATATCATATTGTTATCATTAATCAATGCTATTTTTTGTTATCATCATCATCAGTTAGCTTTCTTACATCATGATCATGTTATCAATGTTATTATGATATCTTTTTTATTGATTATGTTCTTAATTTTAATCTATCATCGGAATTATTATCATAGCCATCTTTTCATCAATCTACTATCATAATCATTGTATGATCAATATTCATTACTGTATCATCAACATTATTGCGATCACTATTGAAGTTATTGTCTTATATTATTATCATAACGCATACTCGTAACTACAATACTAATAAATTTTACAGGTCAGCTTTGTCATAGTGCGATGCTGTAAAACAATGAAGTTTTAAACAATGAAATTATGATTTGTCACGAACTTTTAAAAGTTAACACTTTCGGCGAGAGAACTATTTAGAGCGCCGAGAGTGCAAATACGATCAACGGACCTGACAAAATAACAACAAAAATTAAAATAAAACAGACAAATACAAAAAAAAACGATAGAGAGGAAAGAATTGAGAAAATACATCTATTACATAATGACACAGCAACAATACGTTTGTCTAAATCTCTTTATTTCTTAAGATTTGATTTCGACATACTGGTGGATATAAAATACATAGACTGAATAACCATATATTTGTGTAAATATACGAGTGTTCTGATATATGCATATACATAGGTGTGTGTGTGTGATTCACGATTATTTTTTCCATTCGGGTGACGATTCTTACTCCAACATATAATGAATCAACATTTGCTGCAAAAATGACCGAACTAAAACTTCCGAGGGAGAAAATGGCAAGTAAAAAAATGGTTCTCGACCGAAACAGTTCCAAGGTGATTATGAAAGAGGGATTTCTTGGCTTCATAATCATGATCTGAATGATCATGCACACACACACGCACACACACACGCACGCACACACACACATATGCACATGCACACACACACACACACACACACACACACGCACACACACACACACACACACACACGCACACACACACACATACACATACACATGCACACACACATGCATACGCATATATATACATATACATATATATATATATATATATATATATATATATATTAATATGTATATATATATATATTATATATATATATAAATATAATATATAATATATTATAATATATATATATATATAATAACCCATTTGTTTACAATCGCATCCCCATGCTGCTGTGCAGAGGCCGTGTGTGATCAATGAGTGAAGAGCTGTACACAACACTAGTTCTTACGAATTTGAGAAGCATCTTCGAGCGCCAGAAAAGAATTGATCACCCGCACTAATTCGGCATTGGCCTGCGCTCGGTGGGTATAGCCTATCACTTCTCACTGAATTTAATCAACAAGATTACCGCCGTTTCCTGTTGAGTCAGCGGAATTTCAAGTTCAAGCAGCATCACATACAAAAAAAATCTTGGAGTAGGTGT
The DNA here is from genome assembly GCF_977035675.1 of Penaeus japonicus. Lineage (NCBI taxonomy): Eukaryota > Metazoa > Arthropoda > Malacostraca > Decapoda > Penaeidae > Penaeus > Penaeus japonicus. Next base: position 6,226 of record NW_028236490.1, on the reverse strand, counting down.
ATGTGACCGTAAGAAATCCACTACCAACAAAGCAACTAGAAGAAATTGCACAGAATAACAGATCGGCAAAAATGGAAAAATTGAAAGCTTATGTCCAACTACGGACACTTACAAGCTGAGAAGAAAAAGAAAAGAATATATATATAATATATATTATATATATAAATAATATTTTATAAATATATATAAATGTATATATATTTGGTGTGTGTGTGTGTGTGTGTGGTGTACCTGTATGTATATATATATATATATATATAATATATATATAAGTATATATATATAGATATATATATAATATATATCATATACCCCAAAAATAAATATATACACATATAATATACAAATACTTATATCTATAAACATATATATATATAATATTTTAATATATAATATAATATATTAATATATATATATAATATATATATACATATATATATAGTATATACATATATATATAAATATATGACATAAATATATATATATATATATATATATAATATAAATACACAAAACCTAGTTAAATTTAGTGTTGCAGCACCATCATGAGGTATGTATACAAATAATATATATATATATATAATATATAATAATATATATATATAATATATAAATTATAATATATAATAATATATATATATAAATACACACACACACACACACATCACACACACCACACATATATATATATATAATTATAATATATAAAAATATAAAAATATATATTATATATTAATATGTATATATATACACATATATGTATATATCATATATTTATATATATATATATATATATTTATAAATATAAATATATTGATATAATCTATGTATGTAATGTTTGTATATATGTATATAAATGTATAATATAATATATATATATATAAAAATCTATATATTTATATATATATATAATGAATAAACATATATATATATATATTATATATATAAAGTATATATATATCTATATAGTAATTATCTCTTTTCTATTATTCATACCAACATAATTTTCATCACTTTCAAATATATCACCAAATACGGCCATTAAACACAAAGGGAAAATGAGATTAACAAGCCAGCTTATGAGACACATTAATTACATTAACCATAACCCGTTCCTGATATAAAAATAACATTAAATAACCTAGAGAGCAGGCGTAGAAATTGAAGGGGGAGGGAAAGGCATGAGAACAGACAGAGGAAGGAATGTAAGGATAAACTACACGATCGCATACATACCTACACATACACACATACTCATACATATATGTTATGAATATATATACATATAGATAATATATATAAAATATATATTAAAATATACTAATATATATATATATACATATATATATGATATATATATATATATAATATATATATATATATATATCTAACAATATATAGACATATATATATAATATATAAAATATATATATATAATATTATATATAATATTATATATAATATATATATATATTTATACATTCACACACACATCACACACATCACACACACACACACAACATTCACCCACACCACCACACACCATATATATATATATCAAATATATATATAATATATATATATATATAATGTATATATATATAAATATAAATATATATACTATATATTTATTAATAATAAAATAAAGATTATATATTTTTACTACAAGCTTTTTTTTATTTTTTTAAGAATGATGAAAAAAGAACGTACAGCCTGGGTGCCAAAAAATTGAAGTATTATACCTCCTTCTTCCTAAGGTCGCTCACAGAAAATTTTAATGATTGTTTATATTATGGTCATTTCAGGGGTGATAAAGCGTTGAATTAGCGGTTTTTTTTGAAATCATGGAAACGAGAACCATCAAATGTTTATTTAAATATTTTTTTAGTTTTTTTAAATATTGGTTTTGTTGGGTTGTGTGATAGGATGTGTAGGATATGTGTATGTTTTAATAGTTATAGTGTTAGAATAACATTTTTCCATAATTATAAGAAGTTTATATTGCTTTACAACTACTTTTCATCAAATTTATACATACATATAACATGTTCTTGTATGATTTATATCATATAATAATACTTATAACCTGAATGTGCAAATGTAGTATATTTACATATACTTTGTGTACACAAACATATCTGAAATGTATTAAATTATAAATAAATGAATAATTTCATCACAAGGCAAGGAGGTAAAGTAACCTTATTGATTATCTCGTCAGCGAATTACAAAGTAATTTTGACGACAAGATAATCGTAGCGGATAATTAAACTATTGCCTTGGGAATTGTCACACATTTATATTTTCATAATGAACCTAAGATCTCAAAACAATTTGGTCTTCTGTTGTTATCATAAGATTGTTATTCTATTTAGTTTAATATTTAAAGCAATATCAAAACACCTAACCATGAGAAAGAAAGATTAGTGAAAAAGTGTGGCTAAACAACGAATTAACTTCACTCCCCCCCCTTCACTCAAGGGAAGAAAAGATAAATAGATAAAAAGACTATAGAGACAAAATATTAAATTAAACAGATATAGAAACACTGACACACACACACACACATACACACACATTTATACGCACATACACACATAAAATAGAAACAAAAGAAATATTGCCAAAGAAAGTGAACAGTAATTCTCAATAATAAATGACATAAATGAGGCCCACTAACTACTAAAAAAAAAACAAAAAGAGAAACAAACATTAGGAAAAACACAAAAATCAAACGCATTACAAGAGAAATGTGTTGGTTTTCTGCGTGTGTGATGTAAATAATATATATATATATATATATATATATAGATTATATACTTGTGTGTGGTGGGTGTGTGTGTTGTGTGTTGTGTGTGGATGTGTTGTGTGTGTGGCGTGTGTGTGTGTAATACATGCATACCTACGTACACACACACACACCACCACACACCACACACACGACACACACACACACACACTCTATATATATAAATATATATAGTATATATATATATATATAATATAGATATACGTGAATAATGTAATGTATATATGTTATTTTTATGTTTTGTGTGTGTGTGTGTGTAATGTTGAAAAAAAAATATATCATGTCTACATCATACATACTTACATATTATATAGTATATATATATATATATATATATATATATATATATTATATTATATATATATACTTGTGTGGTATTGTGTGTGTGTATATCTAGAATATATATATATATATATATATAATATATATAATATATATATAATATAAATATAATATAACAAATATGTTGTGTGTGTTTTGTGTTTTTATTGTGTGTGTAATACAATAGAAAAAATGGATAAAGAGATTGACCGATTAGAAGAAAAATAAATAAAAAGATACTACTTTCTAGTAAAATCGTTCCCGTCGCCAATTCCAAAGTTTTCTTAGTTGCTTGAAAGAAAAGAAAGAGAAAGCAAAGTAGAAGTAAAAGAGAGATAGGAAAGAAGAGAGAGAGAGAGAAGAGAATTGGAAATGAAAGAAGTGAAAGAGATAAGAAAACAGATGAAGAGAGAGCTACATAATATTTTTCTTTGAAATACTAGGCATAAGATATCACACGCAAACATAAAAAAAAAAGAATAAACTTAGAAAGGGAAAAGAAAGACAAAAAAGAGGAGACAGAGGAGAAGAAGAAATAGAAAAAAACCTACAATAGTTTCTACTTACACTGAAGGAAATTTACCTTAGAACAAAAAATCAAGTAATTGTTTACTTTGATCTTGGCCCTTGTGTTTAAGTACTTGTTGATTTAGTATTGTCATTATTACAAATTTTATCAATGTTATCTGTTTAGATATATATATATATACATATATATTAGATCTTTAATAATACAGAATATATATTAATATATGTATGATACATATATGGTATATATACATATATTGTATATATACATTATATACATATATATATATATAAAAATATATATAATGTCTTATATATATATATATAAATATAATGTATATATATATTAAGTTATTATCATTATACAATTGTATCATTGTTGTTACGAGATATATATTATAAATATATATATATATATAATAATATATATATATATAATATATATATACATATATATATGTATATTTCTTTATATATGTATCTATATATTTATAAATGAATATCTATACATATATTATATACTTTTATTTAATATATAATTATATATAATATATATACATATATATACAGATACATACATACATACCATACAAATTTATATATATATATTATATGTATATAATTTATATTTATATATTGTAAATATATAAATATATATATATAATATATATAAATATAAGAAGAGAGAGAAGAGAGAGAGAGAGAGAAGAGAGAGAAGTATATATAATATATATATATAAAGTATATATCTATATATATATAAAAATATATATATATAATATAGAGAGAGAGGGGGAGAGAGAGAGAGAGAGATAGAGAGAGATAGAGAAAAGAATGTATAGATAGAGAAATAGATACATACCACACACACACACACACACACACACACCACACACAACACACACCACACACACATATATATATATATAATATATATAAAAAAAAAATATATAAAAATATAGTCTTTAGATATATATATTTAAAATCTGTCAACGTGAGGAGAGTTTTCAGTGTTATTTTCACACGATATTTAAGTGTAAAAATATGTATACCATTGATCCGTGGCGGCACTGCATAAAGTCAAAAATCTGTGAAATGACTTGAAGCATATACGAATCGAAAATATGAAACAAGAAATTACACAAGTGTCGTATGAAGAATTCATAAGAATGAATACCACAGATAGCTGAATCCTCTTCAAAGCATAGGTGCCAAAGTACAACATTTAAACAAAGGAAACATCGGTTAAACCATCATTTATAGTGTTTTGCAAATAATAATGCAGTGTGAAAACATCTGAGGATGTCAGAATATAATTTCGAATATAAAAACATACCATCAACAAACCAACAAAAATGAGTCAAATATCGCTTAACGCTCCCATAAGATTGCCACGGTTAAACACAGTGGCCAGGGTCATAGGTAGATTAACGACCACTCAACTAAATCCTGAGTAAAATCCACTCCTAGTTCGTGAGTACATTATACTATAAAATCATATATATCAATTTTTTTCAGTGTTCATAATTCTAATCATGCAACCAGCACTGAATATCTGTCTGGAAAATTAATCGTAATGAAAGCCAACACAAGTTATGGCACACCAATGGGAAGGCCACACCAGGACGCCCAAGCGGTTTTTGGTACCAACTATAATTACCTCTCCGAAGTTGTGCCAGATATTTGAATACTACTGCCTACTATATATATAAGTATGTATACTGGTATATGTTATGTGTGTTATAGTGTATATGTATATGTTTGTGTGTGTAAATCGTATATGTATATATATGTATATGTATATGTGTATATATGTAGAAGAGTAATAAAGTAATTGTGTTAATATATGTAGTATATGTATATATACTTAAATAAATTATAAAGCATGGGCACATTATAATTCAACGTGCATATGTGTATCACTGCGTGGACGCTGATTTGTATGGTTTGCTGTATGTCATGCATAGGGCGTAGACAAACCCGTGGAGTATGTGCATACTGCGTATTTGTATATAAAGGCCTATGCTTACATCGCATACTATATATATAACTAATCATAAGTGCGGGCACGGGAGCGCGCAGAAACATGCAAACATGCATTGGTTGCGTAGGCCCAGCACTAATAAACAAATGCCCATTCTCACATGAGTAGACCGGAAAGGGTCGTGAATAGATCGGTGATACAAAAGATCTCCTATAAAATGCGAGACTAAACTCAAACGTTTATTGGAGATTAATCGTACCTCCGGACTAAAACTTAACTCCCCCCCACCGTGCACAAAGGCGACTGGTGGGGGTACCCAGACCCACAAATAACCACTTAAATTGATTTCCCAGTCAAGACAAAGGCCCTCATTTCCCGGAAGCGAAGGAGCCCCTGTCACGCGCTGGATCAGGGGATCCTCCCGATCAGAGGGCGCTAAGAATCTCAATCTCCGGTTAGAACCCAGGCCGCACTATAGATGTATGAACATTATGTAAATACAATGTAAGGACCTAGAACAGAATCAGATCTTCTGAGCACTGCTTGAGGAACTTTCATTTTAGATGGGATATTGTAGGACTTTT
>NW_028236489.1:0-6056 GCF_977035675.1 Penaeus japonicus | reverse complement strand
TAGCAAACTCTGAAATGACGTGTTCCCAAGCCAAAGATAGAAACAAACAAATCACATCAGTACTGATAATAATGATAATTACCATGACATCAATCATTGTCAATAACAACACAACCAGCAGTACTATTAGTATTAATGGTACTCTCATTAGTACTGCACAGATACAGATGTTGTTCACAGGGCTAAATAGAGAGCTTGATTGAATGACTGCGAGACAACATATTAAAAGTGTCATATTGATAATTAGGCGAATATTTCCTACTTATGGTGGGTGTAAAAGTCAATGGGGACGGACTCCCTCTCTCGCCATTCGTGTGACTTTATAGAGTTTTTTTTTTTTTTTTTTTTTTTTTTTTTTTTTTTTTTTTTTTTTTAAGTTGAGTATCTATCTGTCTTTGGGCTTGTGTGTGTGTGTAAGTGTGTGTGTGTGTGTGTTTGTGTGTGGGTGTTTGTGTGTGGTTATTTTCTCTCCTCTCCCCTTTATTTTCTCTATCTTTCTTACGCCCACTCTCACTCTTACTCTCTCTATCTATCTACCACTCTCTCTCTCTATCATTCTCACGCTCATTCTCACTCTCATTCTCTCTATCTATCTACCCCCCCCCCCCTCTCCCTCTCTCTCTCTCTCTCTCTCTCTCTCTCTCTCTCTCTCTCTCTCTCTCTCTCTCTCTCTCTCTCTCTCTCTCCTCCTACTTCCCATCCCCCCTTCCCCTCCCTCCCCCCTTAATGAATGTGGCCACAGCGAGGAAAGAACTAAAATTGCTCTCCAATGGTGAAAACCCAACAAAAGGGAAAAAAAAAAAAAAAATTAAGAGGAAAATACCATTAAGAAACCAAGTCACCATATGGCCGGTGTCCCTTTGAAGTGATGTCCCGATGTGCAAAGTCGGGAGATAGAGAGACAGAGATAGACAGAGATAATGAAAAAAAAAGGAGATTATCCGATGCTGATGGCTGGCATATGGTTCAGATGAGAGAGGGGGAGGGGGGAGGGGGGGAGTAGAGAGAGAGAGAGGGGGGAGGGTGGGGGGAGTATAGAGAGAGAGAGAGGAGGGGGGGATAGGGAGGGAGGAGTGAATAGAGAGGGAAAGGGTGGGGAGGGGGGGAGGGTATCTGTCTACCCCTCCCCTGTACACACCCAACCACCCTGGCTAACATTAGTGAAAATTATGTCGCTAGGCCTAGAAGTGATCAATATCTATCTGTGTCCTGTGGTTGAAATTGGTGAGGGTGTGTTTGTTTGTGTGTTTATGTGTGTGTGTCAGCGCAGGCGCGTGTATGTTTGTGTTTGTTTACTTTTGTGTGTGTGTGTGTGTGTGTCTGTGTGCGCGCGTGTGTGTGCTTGTTGCTATGTGTTTATACATGTGGGTATGTATATATATATAATATTATATATATATTTATATATATTTTATATATATATATCTATATATATATATATATATATATACCACACAACACACACTCACACATACATACATATATATATTATTATATATATATTATATATATATATATATATATATATTAAATATTTTAAATATATGTTTGTATATGTATATAATATATACACTATACATTATATATGTATATGTATATATATATATATATATTATATATATATATATATATATATATATAAAAATATTATTAAGTATGTATGTATATACACACACACACACACACATATATATATATATTATATATATATATATTTATATATATATTTAGTATTTATTAATATATACATAAATATATATAGATATATATGTAGTATATACGTACTATGAATATATATAATATATATATATATATATATATATATATTTATATCATATATTTATATATCTTAATTTACACTATATATAGATATATATATATATATATATATCTATATTATATATATATATAATATATATGATAATTATAAATATAATATATTTATACTATGTATATACATTATTTATATATATATATATATATATATCTATATCTATGTATGATGTATATATACATATATTTTATATATATATATAAATCATATATTATATATTTACATATGAATATATATACATATCTATATATATATATATATATATTATCTATATATATATTACCATTATATATGAATATGATTTTATACATTATATATATATATATATATATATATATAATAAATATTTATATATCTATATATATATATCTATGTTTATTATAGATATTATATATATATATATAATATGTAATATATATATATATATATATATATATATATTATATTACTATATACATATATATATATATATTATATATATATATAATATAGATATATATATATATATATATATATTTATGCATGTATGTATGTATATATATACATAAATTATATGTATATATATATTATATTATATATATATATATTATTTATATATATATTAATATATATATATATATATGTATATAAATATATATATATATATATATATATATATATATATATATATATATATATATATATATATATATATATACGTATATACATCAGCAAGATATACGGATTTATTAACAAGCACCGCACGAGAGACGAAATCGCAAAGACAATGATTTGCAGGGAGTTGCAATGCATCATATTCCCCACAATTCCTGTCCATCATTACCCCTTTGGCAAACGAATCATTATCACTCGAATTAGTTTTTTTCAGAAATAACAAACGATAAAAGTTTGGCGGTCGAGTGAAAATTCTCTGATTTATTCAAAAGCGACATTTCGGACTTATGTGATTCCTCCTCTCTCTCTCTCTCTCTCTCTCTCTCTCTCTCTCTCTCTCTCTCTCTCTCTCTCTCTCTCTCTCTCTCTCTCTCTCTCTCTCTCTCTCTCTCTCTCTCTCTCTCCTCCCCTCCCCATTCCTCCCTTACTTCCCTTACCCATCCCTTTCTCCCCTCCCTTCCCCTTTCCCTTCTCTTCCCTCCAATGCTCCCTTTTCCTTCCCTCATCCCTCTCCTCCTCTCTTCTCTGCTCCAATCCCCTCATTCTTCTCCTTCCTTTCCCCTCATTTACTATTCTCCCTTAACCTCTCCCTCGACATCACTGCAGTTTCGTCACCCCCCCTCCCTCTCCTACCTGCCCTCCCCTTTCACCCCCTACCTCTCGCTTCTCCCTCCGTCGCCCCCTCCCTTACCTCTTACCTCACCCTCCTCCTCCCTCCTCCTCGTCCACCCCGTACCCTTCTCCTTCTCCTCCCTCACCCCTCCTTCCCTCCCCTTTCCCTGCCTTATCAGTTCCTTTCCTCTCAACCTCCCTCTACCCCTCCCTCTCCCCCTCCCACTCCTCTTTACTAACCCCCCCCCCCTTATCCAGTTTACATGATACTTTGAGATCTCGAATTCAACTTCCATGCTCAATTAACGATTCGCCTGATAATGATGATGTAATGATGATGATAATGATATTAATGTTACTGATATTGATAAAGATAATGATAATGATAACAATAATGTTAGTGATACTAATACATATAATGATAACTATAATTATGATAAAGAGAGTAATAAAACTGATAATGATAATAATAATAATGATAATGATTATGATAATGATAATGACAACGATGATAATGATGATAAATAACATATTTTTTGTGCTGTGTATGTGTGCGTGTCTGTATATATAATAAAGATTAAAAATAAAAACTTGATATAAAACTGAATTCCAGTGATTTCATTAATAAACAATGTAGTAATCACATACCGTCCATATGCCAGCAGTTTTTACCCACTTATTTTGGCTCGACACACAAAGTTTGGTCCAGCACGAGTTAAAAAGTTAAATTTTATACGAATATTTGTGTTGTGTTTTTTTTTTTCTTTTCTTTTTTCTTTATTAACATCTGTGACTTTAGATTCTAGTTCCAGACGAAGGTATAAATGTCATCCTTTATATCTCAAAATGGTATTATTGATATGGTGTAATTATCATGTGAAATATATATATATATATATATATATATATATATATATATATATATATATATATATATGTGTGTGTGTGTGTGTGTGTGTGTGTGTGTGTGTGTGTGTGTGTGTGTGTGTGTGTGTGTGTGTGTGTGTGTGTGTGTGTGTATGAAAGAACAGATGAAAGGCAGAGAGAGAAATCCGATAATAGGTGAATAAAAGGAGAATATGGAAGAAGTAAATAGTGAGAATAAGAAAGAGAATAAAGAAGAAGAGGAGGAGGTTAAAGTAAAAGAAGAAGAAAAAATAAAGGGAAATTATATAATCATAAGTGAGATTAGCTTTATGTCGGTTTCTCGTCTCTATTGTTTTAAAATATTGAATTGCAGGGCACGTTTCAGGGGGAGGGAGGGGGAAGGGGGATAGGGGGTTAAGAAGGTGGGTGGGAAGGGGGAATGAGGGGAAGGGGGGAGGGGGGATAAGGCAAGAAAGGTGAAGGGGAAGGGATGGAAGGGGGAATGAGGGGAAGGGGGGGAAGGGAGATAGGGTAAGAAAAGTGAAGGGGAAAGGGGTGGCAGAGGGAATGAGGGAGGAAGGGGGGTAAGGGGACCTACACCTCCCTCCCACCTCTATCCCCCCACCTTACCATCCTCCTCCCCTCCTTCAACCACCATCCCACATTCCCTCCAACCATCCTTCCACCCTCTTCCCGTTTCCAAAATTCCCTCCCCCCCATACCACCAGCCACCCTCCCCCACACACACACCTTTCCCCCATCCATCCTTCTCACCCCCCTCTCACCCCCACCCCCACCCCTCCCTTCCTCTCACGTGTCACAATCGTTGTTTGTGTTTGATTCTAATCTCAGTTCTTTGTGACACTTGATGATTATGTACAGTGTCCTCGCCTTACATAAATTGAGACGTTTATTTTCTTCTTTAAGACAAGAATTTCGCTCCTTCGCAAACCTTCGGAGTGGGGGGAGGGGGTAGGGGGAGGTAGGGGGAGGTGGGGGAAAAGGTTTAAGTTTCAAATTTAACCGTCGGTTTCGTTTTCTTTTTCTTTTCTTTTTTGAGGGGGGGTTGTTTTGTTTTGTTTTTTGTTTTGTTTCCTTGGTTTGTCTTTTGGTGGATTGGGATAGGTTGTTTGTTTGTTTATTATTATTTGTTTTCTATTATTATTATTTATTTATTTTTTGTCTTTCTTTCTCTCTCTCTTTATATATCTTTCTTTTTTTTCTTTTTTTCTAATTATCTGTTTTAGTCTCTCTGTCTATTTCTTTTTTTCTTTCTCTTTGTCTCTCTTTCTCTCTCTTTTATTATTATCATTATCATTGTTATTATTTTCATTATTGTTATAATTATAATTATCCTCTTTGTTATCATTATCATTATTATTATTAACATTATTACAATTACTCATACCCTTATCATCATTATCCTAATCATCAATGCTATCATTAACATTTTCATTATTATAATAATTTGTTATCATTATCCTTGTGAACGTTTGCTAATAATGATAAATATTATGATAATGATAAACATAATGATGCTAACAATGCTGATAATGATAATGATGATTACGATAAGAGAATTAATGATAATAATGATAACAATAAGGATAAAAATAATAATGATAATAATAATCATAATAATAATGACAATGATTAAAAAGATAATGATAATGATAAAAAATCATGATAACGATAGTAATGATAATAATAATAATAATAAAAATGATATTAACAATGATTATGATAGTAATTATAATGATGATAATAATGATAATATGATAATGATAAAGATAATAATTATGATAATGATAATACAAATGATAGTAATAATAATCATAATAACAATAGCGATAATAATCATAATTATTATGATGATATGAATATGAGTAATATGATTAGTAAAGTTATAATGAAAACCACAGTTATCATAACAATGACTTGATAGTATCAATTATAACAATAATAATGATGTAAGTGATAATGATGTAAAGGTAATCATTATTACCCTCATTCTCAGTATTATCATCATCATTGTAATCATTATCTTTATCATCCTTTACATTATTATCATCATCATTACTATCGTCAT
>NW_028236488.1:0-22855 GCF_977035675.1 Penaeus japonicus | reverse complement strand
GAGCTTCAGTCTCAGTTGCAATTGCAGAAATCTTTGTACATGCAAGATAGAAATGAAGAGGAAAAAAGCTTGAGACTAAGCCATCAGTCTTCTACAGATACATAAGATGATATTTTTGGCATTTTTCAGGCACAGAGGTGAACCCTGGAAATACCATGGAGAACAAAATAGATAAACCCTGATCTGAATTTACAGTAGAATACGTAAGAAAGAGCTCCTTTCTTAGACACCTATGGTGTATTTGGAATAACCAAGGAAAAGTGCAAACTACAGTGTACACAAACATCAAACATCATCAGTACTCACTTCCAATCAGTCATCCCCAAGGCCTCAAGAAATCATTGCCGTACTCACAGCTTTAAGAATAAAACGAATAGTGAGTTGAGCCACAGAGGACTGATGAAGCTTTGAGAGACATGGTGCAGTTTTTAAGAAAAAGAGGATATTCGCAATTGAACATAGGATCAGCTTGGAAAGAATAGGAAAAAAAGTGACAGAGAAAATCTATTAGGAAAGAAAGGATAGACCAGCAGTAGGTCGCCTTATTTTTCCTATTTATACTCTCCTTCACTGCAGAAATGTCCCTGAACAATCCCTGAACTAGAAATATGGGAATGGATAATAGAAAATGCGAAGGGACACCGTTGGCAAAAGCACAATTTACAGGCCCCCATCCATTGATAGCTTGGAGAAAAAGGAAAAAACCATAGCTGATCACTTAGTAAGAGCTCAATTTTCCTCGACCTCAGAAAGTCTAAAAAGAAATTTAATGAACATGAATAGTAAAAACAAAAAATACCATATGAGAGATATATCACACATAGGTATGGAAAAATAAACATTACATTAATACTATGGAAATATCAAACAGGAATTAAAAAATCGATATAAAACTAAAAGACAAAATTTAGTTTTACATAAGACTTTTACCAAAGAAAAGATAAGACAGGATATGAACAAATTAAAAGTCGTATTGAGCACCTCAAATACAATAAAAAATAAAGAAAACAGATATATATATATAGAAATTACCAATGTAAAATAACATATATATATATATATATATTATAAAATATAAACAAAAGCACAAAGAAAAAGTTATGAATTACAATAAATAAACGGATAGGAACAAATATAAAATAAAAACAAAAGAACGAAAGATAATATAAACCTTGGAAATAAAATTATAAAATCAGATAAGCCATTTCAAATTAATAAAAAAAACAAAAATAAATATAAAGACAATACAGCTGGCAAAAGTTAAGGAGTGCATTCAGGACAGCCAACAAGGAGGAGGAACTGGGAGAGAAGAGACAACCCACCATCCCACAGACTCCAGCTTTCCTGACACCCTCTCACACAGCAAAAGGGAAAAGAAAGAAAATAATTGTTTTGGTTTTTACTAAAAATAGTTATATAATGTTTTTTCTCGTAATGAAAGGCCTTTTATTTGCATAAAATCCTAGTTCCCTGGACCCCCATACCAGGGGGTGACCCTTTTTACCTGAAGTAGTTTTAAATAAGCCTTATTTTTAACTTTTAGGGAGAAATTAAAGGGTTTTATCCCCTTTTTTCCACCAGGGGGAGTTTGTATTTTTCTTTTCTAGTCCCATAATTTTCAATATTTTTTTCAAACCCCAAACTAATAAAAACTGTTTTTTTAAATTTCCCTTTTTTTTCGAGTTTCTTTCGGAAAATCAGGCAGTTGCGACAGGAAAACCCAAAAAGTAAGGACCCCAAAACCTAGAAATCCTACCTTTGGAGTAGCCCTTTAAAGGGTTTTTAACCTGCCAGGTTCCAGAATCAAAATTTGCTTTTTGATAAGGACTACAGGGATCCTCCCCCCAAGGGGGAAAAAGTTTTTTTAGCAAACCAGTAAGGGCCCCCACTTTCACCGACACGGGAAGAAAAGGAAAGAAAGGGAAAAAGGGGAAAACCCCCCCTCCCCCCCCACACCTTTCCCGGCAGTCGGAATTTCCCTGGGGACGGGCAAAGCTTTTTTCCCCTTTAAACCCCTTTGAAATTTTGGTCTTTTGTTTTTGGTATATATATTGAAACTTTTTTAAAGAAAAAAGAACAGTCTGCATTTCTCACTGCACCTGAATAAAGCCTTTTTGGCTGAAAAGCGCTAGGGTTTAAAGTTTAAACCGGTTTTAGTTTAAAGGAATTTACATGGAAGTTTTACTTGTTAAATTTTTCCCCTATAAAAATTTCCCTTTTTATATTTTTTCCTTTAGTTTTGTATACCCAAAGCAAAAACAAGTGCCATTAAAACCAAATTCCTTATTAGGAATTATGAAAAAAAAAAGTTTAAAAAAAAAAAAAAACGGTCTGTGTTGGCCCCGAAAAGAACCGATTTATAATCGGTGATTGGGGTTTTTAAAAGGTTATAAACAAGCTTCCATTTCCTTCCCTTTAAAGTAAGGGGGCCTGAAAGAAACTTTATTGGGGGAAGCCCCTTGGGGTTTTAAAGATTTTAATTAAAACCAGGGAGGACAAAATTTAGGGAAGAAGTTTTTTTGTGATCAAAACCTTCTCTAGATCGCAAGAAAAACAGCCTTCTGAAACAAAAACAGAAAAATCTTAGTTTCAAACCACAGGAACCCGAAAAAAGAAGAAAGGGAAAAAGGACTAAAAAATCAAAAAGAGTTCAAAAAAAAGGGAAAAATATTTTTAAAAAACGTTATAGGAAAAAAAAAAATAAAAAACAAGGGGCCTAAAAAAATTGAATTACTTAAAATAAACAATATTTTTCTAACCATTTTTAAAAATCCCCCAAAATATAAAATTCATAAACATATCCTTGACAAAGGCAAGCCCCCAGACAGGTAAAATTAAACCCAGTCCCAATGTCCCGGTAGAAAGGGTTTACATTGATGAAATTTGGGGTTTCAACAGGTAGGCAGAAGCTTTGGAAGGGTTTGAGACAAAGGGGCTTTTGGGGGGAAAAAGGGTTTAAAAAAACCCCTTTTTAAAAAAATCCCTTAGCACAAAAGGAGGATGGCCCTAAACCCCTTAAGTTTGGGGCCAAAAAACAACCCCAGCCTCCAAGCAAGCCCCTTTTGGCCCCTCTGCTATTGGGAGGGGGGCAAAACAGAAGGTTTTCCCAGAAAAAACCCTTTCTTTGGATGAAATTTTTTAAATTTTTAAAAAGTTTCATTTTCCCCCTCTCTACCCCAAGAGGAAAAACCCAGAAGTTAAAAAAATTAAAACCAAATTGTAAAAAGAAAAGCATTCCCAAAAAAAGCCCAAAAATCAGAAAAACCGGGAATAGGGTGTAAATTTAAAAGGGTTTTTGTGGGGGGACGGGTTTTAAACCTACCAACTTAACAACATTGTAAAAAAACATGAAACATTTGCCCAACCCATTTTTTGGAAAATTTAGAGAGGGGTTTGAATTGATCTTGAAAGGGTGCTGCAAGAAAGGCAAGGCCTAATGGCAGAAAGAAATAAGGGCAAGACAGTGGAAGGGAAAAAAAATTTAATTTAAATTTGGGGAAAAACAAAACCAAAAAGGGGATCCCTACCCTCATTCTCACAAAAAGGATTTCCCCATGATGCATTTAAAGAGAGGAAAGCAGCCTCTAAAAAAAAAATTTGACAAATTTAACCCCCCAAAACCAACAAATTTTATATCCTACAGGATGAGAAAACCCTCAAAAGGATATATGAAAGAAAAAAAAATATGCCCAAAATGAAAAAAGGGAAGAAATAACTTTGGTCCTAAAAATTTGTATGAAAGGAAAAAGGGTTTTTAAATTCTGGGGGCAGAAACAAAAAACCCCCCCTATTAGAAAACCCAGGAAAGAAAATTTCTAAGGGGGAAAATAAAACCCTAACAGGAAGAGAAAAGAAAGAAAATAAAGAGAAAAAATTTACGGGAAAGGGGGGGGTTTTGGGCCAAACCCCACCCCCTAACACGGGAAAATTAAAAAACCAGGGGGGAAAAAAACAAAAGGGGAAAAACCCCCCAGGAAATAAAACCCCCCATAGAAATGATTAAACCCCAGGGAAAATGAGGAAAAAATTACCCCAAATAACCACTTCCTTTTAAAAATTTTTTTACAATAAGAAACCCCCGGGGCTATTAGAGCTCCTTTTTTCCCCAACCCCCCCCACCCTCTCCCCCCTCCCCATCTGGATTTAAAGAGGAGGGGAAGAAGCCTGAAAATAATTTTCCGGGAAAAAAGGTCATAGGAGCAGTTAAGGCCCAGTTTGGGGGGAAAAAAGTAAATTCCCCAAAAAAACGGAAACCCCACTAACAAAAAATAAAAACCCCAAGAAATGGAGGACAAAAAACCCCGAAAGGTCCCCCTTGAAAAAGGGGGTGGTCAGGGGGCAAAAGAAAAGAGAAAAAGGGAAAAGGAAGAGCAAAACCCAAAGAAAAAGAAGGGAAACCCCAGAAACCTGGAAACCCCCTTCGGGCCCAATTTCCCAAAAGGAAACAAAAAAAGAAAAAAAAAAACAAAAAGGCCCACTAAAAAAAACTTAAAAAAATGCAAAAAGAAAAAGCTTTTAACTCAAAACCATGAACCCCCCCCGGGAACCCAAGCCCCCCCAAAATTTCCCAAAAAAGGGCAAAAAAAAAACAGGGCATCCCCCCAAGAAAAAAGAAATGCCCCCCCCTGCCCAAAAACAAAGCCCCCTACCCCAAAGGGCCCAAAAAACCATGTTCAGGCTTACCACCACGGGAGAAGGAGGAAACCCAAACAGGGGAAAAGGCACCCCCGGGACATGGGGAGGCCCCCAAAAAGAAAAGGGGGGTTTAAACGGGGAAAAGTAACCAAACCCACGGGAAACCCCCCCTCCAGAGGTAAAATTTGGAAAACCCCCACATTGGGCACCCCCCCCAAAAACAGCCAGGGAAAAAAGCAAACAGAAACATTGGGCATTTTTTCCAAAAAGAGGAAATTTCCCCATTTGGGCCCAAGGGCAAAGAGGAGAGAACAGTGGCAAGAAGGATTTTAGGGGGCAAAAGGGGCATGGAACTAATAGTTTTCAAAATTTTCCCCCCTTTGATTAGAACCCAAATTTTGTCCCTCAGTAAAGGGATCTTTTGTCCCAGGACCCCCCCACCAAAAAAGAATTTTTGGGAACCGGGAACTCAAAAAATGGGAATTAAAAGACCCAGAAAACCCCAAAAGATTCTCAAAATTTCCCTTAGCCAAAAAATTTGGAAAGGGAACAAAAATGAAGGGGGAGTAAAGTTAAGGGGAAAAGGCAACCCCTCCGAAACCCCCCTTATGAAAAGAAGAGAGAAAACCCCCCCTTTACCCAAAAAGCCTTCCAGGTCGGGAAAACCATGGTTAAACCACTTTTGAAACCATGGATGTGGGAGAAAAAAATCCAAAAAGGGGAGGGGTACCCTAACAGGGAAAAAAAGGGACCCTAACAAACCCTCAAGGAAATTTAGCAAAAAACCCAAAAAGGATTTTATTTAAAAAGGGAAAACCCGGGACAAAGAGGGGGCTTTTAATAGTTTTAAAAAAGGGGAAAAAATTAAAAATTAAAAAACAAATGGGAGAGGCAAAAACCTATCAAAATACGAGACATACATTGTTTCGGGGATGACCAAATAAAGCCCTAAAAAACCTTTTAAAGAGGGAAAGTAAAATTTTTATTTTGGAACAGGTTTTTATCACTTGTTTAAATTTCCGGGGAACCAAAAAAGGTGAAAAATTTAGGGGGTTTTCTAGCAACCCCAAAGGGGTCCCCTATTGGAACCTGAGACCCTTTAACCACATTGGGTTCATATACCAAAAACTCAAAAAAGGGGGCCCCCAGAAACGGGTTTTGGGCCCAGGCGGGCCCGTCTTGAGTGGATGCAATGCCCCCACAAGACCATAAAATAGCTCCTAAAAACCTATCTTACCCCTCTCTTGGATCTCCTACCAGAAAGATACGGGCCCCCACAGTTTTTCTTAAAAAAAAAATAGACCTTCCCCATTTTTTCAAGGCACATAAAATTTAATTTTTTGGGACATAGTGTCTTTAAAAACCCCCCTTTCCCCAGGGGGAAAAGGCCCTCAGGGGGTTAGTGGCAAATTTTTTGAAAAAAAATTTAACCCCTTGTAAAAAAAAAATTTAAGACAGACTAAAACATGATTCCCCCCCTCCGACCCTATAAAAAAAGGGAATTTTTAAAAAACCATTTTTTCAAAGGCCCCAAAAATTTCCCAAAAACCAACAAATTTTCTATGGGGAAAGGGAAAAGGCCAAAAAATAGGGCCCTTCAGTTTCAGTTGCCAAATTTGGGGGCAAAAAAATTTTTTTGTCCCATGAAAAGGGCAATAAATAAAGGGAAAAAGCCTTAAAATCAGCCACCCAGTCTTTTACAGATTACAAAAGTTTATTTTTTTTTGGATTTTTTTACAGGCACAAAGGGCTAAAACTCCCGGAAAATTCCATGAGAAACAAAATAAAATACAACCCGTTTTGAAATTTTACAGTAAAATTTTAACCATTTTGGGGGAAAGAGCCCCCTTTCCCTTAGGGGAACACTTTTGGTGTTTTTTTAAAAACCCAAAAAGGAAAAGTGCAAATACAGGGGTCCCAAAAACCCATCAAAACAACTCAGTCCCCTGCATTTCCCAATCCCTGTCACCCCCCAAAAAGCCTCAAAAAAACCATTGGAAACTAAAAGCTTTAAGAATAAAAAGGGTTTTTAGTGGTGAGCCACAGAAAATAGATGAAGCTTTTAAAGGGGGACATGGGCAGTTTTTTAAGAAAAAAAGGTTTATTGAAAAATTTAGAACTGGGAACTAGCTCTGGAAAGAAATTTGGAAAAGGGGGAAAGAAAAATTTCCTTTAAAAAGAAAGGGAAAAACCAAGCCGGGTGGTCCTTTTTTTTCTATGTTAAATTCCCCCTTAAACGGGCAGAATGCCCGGGAAAACACCCCGGGAAAAATAGGGGAAAAATTTAATGGAAAATTTAAAAAAAAGCGAAGGGAAACCCGTGGAAAAAAAATTAAAGGGCCCCCCAATCCCCATGATTTTTTGGAGAAAAGGAAAAAAACCAAAAGGGGTATTTTTAAAAGGTAAGGCCCCAATTTTCCCAAAGGATCAAAAAGTTAAAAAAAAATTTTAAATGAACATGAAAGTAAAAAAAAACAAAAAAAAATACCATGGGAGAAAATAAATCACACATATGAAATGGAAAAATAACAAAACATTAATACTAGGAAAAAAAATTCAAAACAGGAAATAAAAAATCGATATAAAAACAAACCAAGAAAAAAAATTTTTTTTTACATAAGAAATTTAAACCAAAGAAAGAAAAAAACAGGGGAATAAAAAATAAAAGTGGGTTTTTCCCACCAAATCAAATTAAAAAAATAAAGAAAAACCAGATTTATTTCAAAAAATTTTCCACCAAAGGAAAAAAAACTTTTAAATTTTATTATTTAATTTTTATATATAAAAACAAATTATAAAAAGCAAAAAAAAAAAAAAAGTTATGAATCCAATAAATAAGGGGGAAAAAGGAACAAATAATTAAAATAAAACAAAAAGAAAGAAAGGGAAAAATAAAAAACTTGGAAAATAAAATTTTTAAATTAGATAACTTTTTCAAATTTAATAAAAAAAACAAAAAAAAAAATAAAGCTTTTACAGCAAAAAGTTTTAAGGGAGTGTTCCCAACACCAAACAAGGAGGGGAAAATGGGAGAGCCCAACCCCACTTTCCCAAAATTTTCCACCTTTTGCACCCTTTTCACAACAAAAATAAAAACCCTAAAAAAAAACATGGGAATTAATTTATCAAAAAAATTTAAAGAAAGATAAAATTTGAAAAAACCATAAAGAACAAGAAAAAAAAAATTTTAAAACAAATTTTTTAAAAAGATCCCCCCAATTACTCTAAGAGAAAGACCCCCTTTTTTCCCCAAGGTTAAAAAAAACAAAAATAAATCTTTTGCCCTAAAAAAACAAAAAAAAAGGGAGTAGTTAAAAACCCATCTAAAAAAAAAATTTAAAAAATGAATAGTTTTAAAAGGGGTTTATAATAGTAAAAAAATAACAAGAATAAACAAAAAGTTGGAAAAATCTTTAAACCCATTTCAATAAAAAACCCCCAAATTCAAATTTTTAAAAACCAAAATTTTATAAATAAGCCTGAATGTTACTTTTACTGGAGTATTAAGGTAACACCTTTTCACAGCGAGTTGTATCAATCTCTTTCTAGTCCTCAGGTCAAAGTAGACTCGTACGAATAATTTTTTTCTACCTCCAACTAATAAAACTGTTTTAGTATTTCTTTTTTCGAGTTCTTTCAGGAATCAGGCAGTTGCGCACAGGACAACCAAAGTAAGGACCCAACCCTAGTATCCTGACCATGAGTAGCCCTTGAAGTGGTTCCTGCAGGTTCCAGCTATCAAAATTGCTGTTGATAAGACTACAAGGACTCCCCCATGGATAAGTTTTTTAGCATAGCAGTAGCCGCCACGTTCACCGACACGAGGAAGTAGCAGAGAAGGACAAGGAAACCCCCCTCCCCCCTCCACACCTCCCCGCAGTCGGAAGTTCCCCGGACGGTCGCAAAGCTTTTTACCATGTACCCCTTTGTGTGTCATTGTTCTTGTATATATATTGTACTTTTTTAGAATAAAGACACAGGTCCTCAAGCACTCTCACAGCCACTGAATGAAGCCTCTGGCAGAAAGCGCTAGTGCTTGAGTTTTGACTGTTAGGATTAAGGAAGGTAACATGGAAGTATACTGTTACCATTATTCCTATAAAACTAGCCGGGGGGGGGGGCCGCCTACCATTTTACTATATTTCTCTAGTTCTTGTAAGACCCTAGCAAGAACAAGTAGCAACAATGGACCCAGTCCTTATTAGGGACTTTCCTAAAAGAAAAGCTAAAAAAAAGAAAAACTGACTGGTTGCCCAGCAAGACAAGATTTATAACCGGTGTATTTTTGGGACAAAGTCTGAACAGAGCTAAGCTCCACTCCTTACCTTTAAGTACAGGTGTCCTGAAAGAAACTTAGCTGGAAGACCCTGTGTTTAAGATCTATTACCAGGGAGACAAACATCAGCTGGAGAACGCCATTTCGATGATCGAACCTTCTCATAGATCAGCACAGCAAACAGCCTTCTGAAACAAACAGAAAATCTTAGTTTTCGATCCCACAGGAACACCGAAAAAAGAAGAAAAGGAAGACTAAAAAATCAAAAAGAGTTTCATAAAAAAGGAATATCTGTAAAAACGTTTATAGGAAAATAAAATAAAAACAAAGTGCCTAAAAAAAATCGTATTACTTAAAATACACAATATATACTAACATATATTACATATATAAATTCAATCAAATTTATGCCTCTGACTAGAGCAAGCCTCAGACAGGCTGAAATAAACCACAGTCCCTAATGTCCCCGGTAGAAGAAGGTACATTGATGAAATTGTCTCAATCAGTAGGCAGTAGCATGTGAAGAGTGAGACATTGCTTTGGGAGCAAAAAAGTAAAGGAATCCCTTGGTAAAAAATCCTTAGCACTACCAGGAGATGGTCTCGACGTCCGTTCAGCTTGGCAAACACAAGCCCAGCCATCCAAAGCAAGTCCTCTGCACCTCTTCTATTGGGAGGAGACTTGTCAGCAATGCTTCCCAGAAGACCCATTCTGATGAAAATTTTCATTTACAAGATTCATCACTCCCCTCTCAACACAAGAGGAAGAAGCAGAAGTTAAAAAAATTTTTATAAAAAAAATTAACCAAATTGTACAAAGAAGAGCTATCCAGAAAGCCATAATCATAGACCTTGATAGTGTGAATTAAAAGGTGGTGACGGAACAGATTCAACCTCACACTTAACAACATTGACGAAAACAAGAAACATCTGCCACCCATGTGGTTAATAGAGATGGGAGAATTGATCTGCAAGGTGCTGCAAGAAGATGGCAAGGCCTAATGGCAGCAGCAAAAGGGCTGAAGCACAGTAAGAAGTGCTAAGTAAAATAAAAAGTGAGAAAACAGACTAAGGATACCTATCCTCATTCTCACAGAAGGATCTGCCATGATGCACTCAAGAGAGGAAAGGCTAGCATCTAAAACAATTGACAACTACAGGCCCCCAACCAACAAATACTATTCCTACAGGATGAGACACCCCTACATAAGATATATGAAAGAGAAAACCAGTATAACAATGACAACTGAAGAAAATAACCATGGTCCTAGAATGTATGAAAGACAAAGGCATTAATTACTAGGGCAGAAACAAAAAGAACCTCCCCTAGTAGAAACCCAGGAAATAAATACAAGGAAAATAGACCTAACAGGAGAGAAACAGAAAAAAAAAATGAAGAGAACAATACAGAAAGGGGCTTTGCCAACCCCACCACCTAACACAGAAAATAACCAGGTGGAAACAAACACAACGGAAAACCCACAGGAAATAGAAACCCCATAGAAATAGACTTAACACAGGAAATGAGGAAAATACCCAGATACCACTTCCTCAAATAAATACAATAAGAAGCCCAGGCCATTAGAGCTCCTTTCTAACCAACACCATCCTCTCCCCCCAGCCCATCTGACTTAAAGAGAAGAAAACCTGCAAAAATTCTCCTGGAAAAAAGTCATAGGAACAGTAGGGCCAGTTGGAAAAAGTGATTGCAAACTTAACGAGAATCACTAACAAAATACAACCAGAAAAGTAGGACAAAGAGCAGAAAGAGTACCTGAACAGGAGGGTCAGGAGGCAAAAGAAAAGAAAAAGGATAAGGAAGCAAACCCAAAGAAAAAGAAGGACCCGAGAAAACCTGGAAATCCTCCAGGCAATATGCAAACAGGAAATCAGAAAAGAAAAGAAAAACAAAAAGGCACACTCAAAAAACTTGAAAATGCAAAAAGAAATACAGCTGTAACTCAGAATGCCATGAATCCCCCACCAGACAAGCAGCCCAAACCAAACAGGGCAAAAAAACCACAGGCTCCGCAAGAAAGAGAAATGCCCCCCTTCCCAAAACAAAGCCCCCTACCCCAGGGAACAACCATGTTCAGGCACCACCACAGAGAAGGTTGGAACCCATTACAGGGGAAGGCACCACCAGACATGGAGGGAGGCCCCTCAAAACCGCAATGGAGGGTAAACAGGAGTACCAACACAGGTACCACACCCCCTCCCAGAGGGTACAATGGACAACCCCCACATTGGGCATCCCACCCACAGCCCATGGAAAGCACACCAGAAACATGCAGATTTCCACAAGAGGAAACTAACCACTGTCCCAAGGGCAAAGAGTAAGGAGAACAGTGGCAAGAAGCGAGGTTACGGCAGATGGGCATGGACTAATAGTATCAAAGTGCCCCTTGATAGAAGCCAACTCTCTGTCCTCAGTAAAGGAGATCTTTTGTACCAGGAACCTTCCACCAAAGAAAGCAACTTTTGGAGAACCTGGAAGCTTCAATGAATAGTTTAAAAGAGCAGATAAACAAAAAGATTCTCAGACCTATCCCTTATGCCAAACAAATGGAGGAACACAATATGAATGGAGTAAGTTAAGAGGAAAGCAATCCCTCCGCAACTCCCTATGAAACAAGAGAAAACCCTCACTACAAAAAGCTTCCAGGTCCTGGCAACCATTTAACACTTGAAACCATGGGATGTGGGAGAAAAAATATCCTAAAGGGAGGTACCCTAACATGAGCAAAAAGGAGCAACAACCCTCAAGATTTTTAGCACAAAAACTCAAGACCTAGTCATCAAGGAAAGCAGAACCAAAGACGGAGCTTTAGTAAGTCCTTGAAAAAGGAAGAATTATATAACAATGGGGAGAAGCACACCTACAGATACAGAGACATACATTGCTCTGGATTGATCCAAAAAAAGCCCCTACAAGCAGTAAAGAGGAAAGTAAAAAATTTAGTGAACAGGTTTTATACACTTGAATAATTCACAGAACAACAAAGGTGTAATAGGAGTTTTCTAGCAAGCCAAAAGAGATGCCCTATTGGAACATGACCCTCTATACCACATTGGTACATACTACAAAAACTCACAAAAAGAAGGACCCAGAAACAGGGCATTGGCCAAGGCAGAACCAGTACTTGAGTGGATGCAAAAGCCCCCACAAGACCAGTAGAATAGACTCCTGACCACCTATTCTTAAACCCCTCTCTAGATCTCCTCCCAGAAAGACTACTACAGGAATACCCACAGCTTTCTTAAGAAAATAGACACATTGCCAAGTTTTTTCAATGCCATGCACTATAATATTTTCCTTTGACATAGTGTCTTTATACCCCTCCAATTCCCCAGGAAGGATGCCTCATGGGTAGTGGCAAATTTTTATGAAAAAATTACCCATATGAAACAATAAAAATGAGAAGACAGACTACAACATGATTGCCCCCTCCGTACCTTATAAAAAAGGAATAGACCATGTCTTACAAGGCACACTTCCTAAGATTCAACAACAATATCTATAGCAAGGCAAAGGCACAGCAATAGGAGCTTCAGTCTCAGTAGCAATTGCAGAAATCTTGTACATGCAAGCAAAGAAAATGACGAGGAAAAAGCTTGAGACTCAGCCTCAGTCTTCTAACAGAATACATAGATGATATTTTGGCATAATTTAACAGCACAGAGGCTGAACCTCCGGAATACCCATGGAGAACTAAATAAGATACACCCTGATCTGAAATTTTTGACAGTAGAATACAGTAAAGAAAGAGCTCCTTTTCTTAGACACTATGGTGTATTTGGATAACCAAGGCAAAGTGTCAAACTACAGAGTACCAAAACCATCAACACTCAATCAGTACCTGCACTTCCAATCCTGTCTCCCCCAAGCCTCAAAAATCATTGCCCGTACTCACAAGCTTTAAGAATAAAAAGAATAGTAGAGTGAGCCACATAGACTAGATGAAAGCTTTGAGAGACATGGTGCAGTTTTTTAAGAAAGAGGATATTGCAATAGAAAACTAGGTCAGCTCTGGAAAGAATTGGAAAAGTGAACAGAGAAAATCTATTAGAAAGAAAAGGATATACAGCAGTAGGTCGCCTTATTTTTCCTATGTCATACTCCCACACTGCAGAATGTCCTGAACAACCCCTTGAAAGAAATATGGGCAATGGATTAATAGAAAATGCAGAAGGGACACCGTGGCAAAGAAATTTACAGGCCCCCATCCCAAGATAATCTTGGAGAAAGGAAAAACCATAGCTTAATCACTTACTAAGAGCTCAATTTCCCATAGACCTCAAAAGTCTAAAAGAAATTTAATGAACATTAATAGTAAAAAACAAAAAAAAACCATAAGAGAGATATATCACACTAGAATGGAAAAATAAACATATAACATTAATACTATGGAAATATCAAAAACAGGAAATAAAAAATCGATATAAAACTAACAAGACAAAATTTAGTTTTACAATAAGAAATATTACCAACGAAAGAATAAGACAGGCATGGACGAATAAAAGTCGGTATTGGCACCTAAATACAATAAAAAAATAAAGAAACATATATATATAATAGAAATCTACAAAGAAAACACATATATATATATATATATATATAAAACTATATACAAAGCAACAAAAGATCAAACTTATGAATACAATAAATAACCGGATAAGGAACAAATAATAAATAAAACAAAAAAAGAAAGAAAATATAAACTTGAAATAAAATTATAAATCAATAAGCATTTCAAATTAATAAAAAAAACAAAAATAACTATAAAGACAATACAGCAAAAGTGTAAGGCGTGCATTCCAGACAGCCAACAAGGAGAGGAACTGGAGAACAACCCAAATCCCACAACTCCAGCTTTCTGCACCCTCATCATATACAACAGCAATAAGATCCCAAAAAAAACATAGATAATTATCAAATAAAAAAGAAAGATAATAATTGAAAAACATAAAGATCAGAAAAAAAACTTTACAAATATTTAAAAGAGCCGCCCAATTCCTCTAGATAGAAATACCCCCAATTCCCAAGGATAAAAATAAACTAAATAAAACATGCCCTAAGAAAACAAACAAATGAGTAGAATTAAAACATCCCACAAAGAAATAACCTGAAATAGATTAAAGTTATCAATAGTAAAAAATAACAAGAATAAACAGAAGTTGGAAAATCAATTGAACCATTTCAATAAAAACAACCCAAATTCCAAATATTTCACCAAAAATAAATCTGAAGATATAAGGACATAAATATCCAAATAACAATCAAATAAAGAAATTTAAAATATATAGATTCTAGAGCTAAAAAGCCTTAACAAAAGCGAAGACAAAATATGAATTGATTAAAAAATAATAACTAAAAAACGAAAAGAAATATGAATGTCTTAAAAACAATAACAAAAACGAAGATAAGAGCGAAATGACTAAAACCACGTTTTTTAAAAAATCGAAATAGAAGGATCAAAAATATAAAACATGAAAAGACAACAAATAGACCTATAATTAAATATACATGAAAGGAAAGAAAGAAAATAATTCTGGTTTTTACCTAAAAATAGATATATAAAGTTTTTTTCTCAGTAATGTAAGGCCTAGTAGCAAGAATCCTAGTTCCTGGACTCCCATACCAGGGAGGTGAGCTTTTCACCTGAAGCTAGTATAAATAAGCCTGTATGTATACTTATTACTGAGTATTAAGGTACACCTTTCCCAGGCGAGTTTGTATCTTCTCTTCTAGAGTCTCAGTCAAATCTAAATATATTTTTTCTACCCTCCAACTAATAAAACTGTTAGTAATTTCCTTTTTTCGTGTTCTTTCAGAATCAGGCAGTTGCGACAGACAACCAAAAGTAAGACCCTAACCTAGTATCCTGAACATGAGTAGCCCTTTGAAGGGTTCCTGCCAGGTTCCAGCTATCAAAATTGCTTTTTGAAAAGGACTACAGAGGATCTCCCCCCAGTGGAAAAAGTTTTTTAAGCATAGCAAGTAAGGGCCGCCAAGTATCACCGGACACGAGAAGTAGCGAGAAGGACAGAGGAACCCCCCCTCCCCCCTCACACACCTCCCCGCCAGTCGAAGTTCCCCGGACGTCGGCAAGCTTTTTTACCATGTACCCCTTTGTAGTGTCTTTGTTCCTTGTATATATATTGTACTTTTTTAGAAATAAAGAACACAGCTGACAGTCTGCACTCTCAACTGCACTGATGAAGCCTCTGGCTGAAAGCGCTAGTGCTTTGATTTTGACTGTTAGAATTAAGGAAGTACATGGAAGTTTTATTACTTGTTACTTATTCCTATAAAACTACCATTTTACTAATTTCCTAGTTTCTTGTATAGACCAGCAAGACAATTAGCACATGACCAGTCCTTATTAGGGACTATTCTAAAAGAAAAGCTAAAAAAGAAAAACTGTCTGTGTTGGCCCAGCATGACAAGATTTATAAACTCGGTGTGGATGGGGGCTAAGGGGTCTGAACAGAGCTAAGCTCCACTCCTTACCTTTAAGACAGTGTCCTGAAAGAAACTTCGCTGGAAGACCCCTGTGTTTAAGATCTATTACCAGGGAGGACAAACATCAGCTGGAAGAACGCCATTTCGATGATCGACCATCTCATGATCAGCACAGCAATAAACCAGCCCTCTGAAACAAACAGAACAAAAAAAAATCTTAGTTTCGATCACAGGAACCCGAAAAAAGAAGAAAAGGAAGACTAAAAAATCAAAAGAGTTCATAAAAAAGGAAATCTGTAAAAACGTTTATAGGAAAATAAAATACAAACAAGTGCCTAAAAAAAACGTATACTTAAAATACACAATATAATTCCTAAACATATATACATATATAAATTCATCAATATGGCCTCTGACCTAGAGGCAAGCCTCAGAACAGGCGAAATAAACCCACAGTCCTACTGTCCCGGTAGAGAAGGATACATTGATGAAATTGTCTCAACAGTAGGCAGTAGCATGGAAGAGGTGGAGACTATTGGCTTTGGAGAAAAAGTAAAGGAATCCCTTTTAAAAAATCCCTTAGCAACTAACAGGAGGATGGTCTCACACCCTCAGCTTGGCAAACACAAGACCAGCCATCCAAGCAAGTCCTCTGGCACCTCTGCTACTGGGAGGAGACATACAGCTAGGCTTCCCATAGACCTTCTTGGATGAAATTTTCAATTTACAAGATCATCCTCCCCTCTCTAACACATGAGGAAGAAGCAAAGTTAAAAAATTAACCAAATTGTAACAAAGAAGAACTATCCATAAAGCCCTAATCAGAGAACCTGGATAGGTGTGAATTAAAAGGTGTGACGGACAGATTCACCTCACATCTTAATACAACATTTATGAAAACATGAAACATCTGCCACCCATGTTGGTAATAGAGATGGGTGAATTGATCTTGCAAGGTGCTGCAAGAAGATGGCAAGGCTAATGGCAGCAGCAATAAGGGCAAGCACAGTAGAAGTTCGAAGGAAAATAATAAGTGAGAAAAACAGACTAAGGGATGCTACCTACCCTCATTCTCACAGAAGGATTCTGCCATGATGCCTCAAGAGAGGAAAGCCTAGCCTCAAAAAAAATTACAAACTACAGCCCCCACCAACAAATACTATATCCTATACAGGATGAGACACCCCTCATAAGATATATGAAAGAGAAAACCAGTATGAAATGACAAACTGAAGAAAATAAACATGGTCCTAGAATGGTATGAAAAGACATACCATTAATTCTAGGGCAGAAACAAAAGACCTCCCCTAGTAAGAAACCCAGGAAATAAATACAGGAGGAAAAATAGACCTAACAGGAGAGAAACAGAAGAAAAAGATGAAGATAACAATACGAAAAGAGGGGCTTTGCCAACCCCACCCCTCTAACACATAAAATAACCAGGTGGAAACAAACACAACGAAAACCCACAGGAAATAGAAACCCCCAAAGAAATAGACTAACACAGGGAAATGAGAAAATAACCCAGAACCACTTCCTCTAAATAATTCAATAAGAAGCCCAGGCTCATTAGAGCTCTTTCTACCAACACCATCCTCTCCCGCCCTTGCCCACAGGACTTAAAGAGAGAGAAGAAGCCTGCAATAACCCTGGAAAAAGTCATAGGAGCATAGGCCATGGAAAAAGTGATTGCCAACTTAAACGTGAAAATCACTAACATAAATACAACCAGAAATGATGACAAAGACCAGAAAGAGTACCTGAACAGAGGGTCAGGAGGCAAAAGAAGAGAAAGGATAAGGAAGCAACCAAAAAAAAGAAGGACCCAGAAACCTGAAATTCCCTCAGGCAATTTGCAAACAGGAACATAAAAAGAAAAGAAAAACAAAAAGGCACAACACTCAAAAAACTTGAAAATGCAAAAAGAAAAAGCTGGTAACTCAGAAACCATGAATCCCCCACCAGAACAAGCAGCCAAACCCAAACAGGGCAAAAAAACCACAGGGCTCCGTGCGAGAAAAGAGAAATGCCCCACCCTGCCCAAAACAAAGCCCCCACCCCAGGGAACAAAACCATGTTCAAGGCCACGAACCACAGAGAAGTGGAACCCCATACAGGGAAGTCACCCCCAGACATGGAGGGAGGCCCCTCAAAACCAGAAATGGAGGGTAAACAGTGATTACCAACACAGGTACCACCCCTCCAGAGGTACAATGGACAACACCCCACCATTGGGCATCCCACCACAGCCATGGAAAAGCACAACAGAAACATGGCAGATTACCACAAAGAGGAAACTACCACTGGGCCCAAGGGCAAAGAGGAGGAGAACAGTGGCAAGAAGGAGGTTACGGCAGATGGCATGTAACTAAATATATCAGAAGTGCCCCTTGATAGAAGCCAACTCTCTGTCCTCATAAGGGAGATCTTTTGTACCAGGACTCTCCACTCAAAGAAGCACTTTGGAGAACCTGGAAGCTCAATGAATAGATTAAAGAAGCAGATAAACAAAAGATTCTCAGACTCCTTATGCCAAACAATGGAGGAACACAATCGAAAGGAGTAAAGTTAAGAGGAAAGCAATCCCTCCGCAACTCGCTATTAACAGAGAGAAAACCCTCCTACCAAAAAGCTTCCAAGGTACCTGGAAACCAATTGTACACTGTGAAACCAATGGATGTGGGAGAAAAATCCTAAGGAGGGTACCCTAACATAGAGCAAAAAGAGCTAACAACCCTCAAGGATTTAGCCACAGAACCAAGACCTATTCATCAAGAAAGCAGACAAGACGAGCTTTAGTAGTCTTGAAAACGGAAAATTATATAACAATGGAGAGGCAACCTATCAGATACAGAGACATACATTGCTCTGAGCGATGATCCAAATATAAGCCTTACAGCTGTAAAGAGGGAAAGTAAAATTTAGTGAACAGGTTTATACCACTTGGATAATTCACAGAACGAACAAAGGTTTAAATAGTAGTTGTTCCTAGAAGCCAAGAAGATGTCCCTATTGGAACATTACCCTTTCTAAACACATTGTACATACTACCAAAAACTCACAAAAAGAAGGACCCGAAACAGGGCTTTGGCCAAGGCAGAAGACCAGTCTTGAGTGGATTGCAATGCCCCCACAAGACCAGTAATAGACACCTACCACCTATCTTATTCTTACCCCTCTCTTAGATCTCCTACCAGAAAGACTACAGGATACCACAGCTTTCTTAAGGAAAATAACACATTGCCCCAAGTTTTTCACTCATCCAGGCAACAAAATATTTCCGTTTGACATAGTGTCTTTAATACCCTCCATTCCCCAGGAGTAGGCCCTCATGGGTATTGGCAAATTTTAATGAAAAAAATTACCCATATTGTAATAGAAAAATTGAAGACAGAAACAACATTAATGCCCCGCCCCCCCTCCGTACCTTAATAAAAGAAGGAATAGACCATGTTCTTACAAGGCACACTCCTAAGATTTCCAACAACCAATTTCTATAGGCAAGGCAAAGGCACAGCAATAGGAGCTTCAGTTCTCAGTTGCAATTGCAAAATCTTTGTACATGCAAGCATAGAAATGAAGAGAAAAAGCTTGCAGACTCAGCCCTTCAGTCTTCTACAGATACATAGATGATATTTTTTGCATATTTACAGTGCACAGAGGCTGAACTCCTGGAATACCATGGAGAACTAGAATAAGATACACCCTTGATTCTGAAATTTTACAGTAGAATACAGTAAGAAAAGCACCCTTTCTTAGACAACTATGGGTGTATTTGGATAAACCAAGGAAAATGCAAACTACAGTGTACCTCAAAACCAATCAAACACTCATCAGTACCTGCACTTCTCAATCCTTTCATCCCCCCAATCCACAAGAAATCATTGCCGTACTCACAAGCTTAAAGAATAAAAAGAATAGTGGAGTGAGCCACAGAGACTATATTAAGCTTTGAGAGACATGGTGCAGTTTTTTAAGAAAAGAGGATATTGCAATAGAACACAGATCAGCTCTGGAAAGATATTTGAAAAGTGAATTTAGAGAAAATCTATAGAAAGAAGGATAGACCAGCAGTAGGTCCCATATTTTTCCTATGTTATACTCACCTTCACTGCAGAATGTCCTGAACAACCTCCCTGAAAGAAATATGGGAATGGATAATATAAAAATGCAGAAGGGACACCGTGGCATAAGAAAATTTACAGGCCCCCATCCCCATGATAGGCTTGGATAAAAGGAAAAACCAAAGGCTTGATCACTTAGTAAGAGCTCAATTTCCCTAGACCTTCAGAAAGTCTAAAAAGAAATTTAATGAACATGAATAGTAAAAAAACAAAAAAATACCATAGAGAGATATATCACACAAGGATGGAAAAATAAACATATCATTCATACTATTGGGAAATATCAAAACAGGAAAAAAAAAATCGATATAAATCACTAACAAGACAAAATTTAGTTTACATAAGAAATATTAACCAAAGAAAGATAAGACAGGAATAACAAATAAAAGTCGGTATTGGCACCTAAAATAACAATAAAAAAATAAAGAAAACAGATATATATATAATAGAAAATCTAACCAAAGTAAAATAACATATATAATATATATATGAATAAAACAATATACAAAGCAACAAAGAAAAAAAGTTATGAATACAATAAAATAACCGATAAGGAACAAATAAACAAATAAAACAAAAAGAAAGAAAGAAAATATACACTTGGAAATAAATTATAAATCAGATAAGCATTTCAAATTATAAAAAAAAACAAAAATAAATATAAAGACAATACAGCAAAAGTGTAAGGGAGTGAATTCCAGACAGCCACAAGGAGAGGAACTGGGAGAGACAACCCACATCCCCACAGACTCCAGCTTTTCTGCACCCTCTCCACAACAGGCAATAAGATACCTAAAAAAACATAGATTAATGTACAAAATAATAAAGAAAGATAAATATTTGAAAAACATAAAGAAACAGAAAAAAAACTATACAAATATTAAAGAGCCGCCCAATTACTCTAGAGAGAAAGACCCCCCAATTCCCCAAGGATAAAAAAATAAACTAAATAATCATGGCCCTAAGAAAACAAACAAATGAGTAGAAAAAAACATCTAAAAGAAAATAACACAGAATAGATTAAAGTACAATAGGTAAAAAATAACAAGACTAAACCAAGTTGGAAAATCAATTGAACATTCAATAAACACCCCAAATTCAAATATTTTCAACCAAAATTATACTGAAGATATAAGAAATCAAATATTTCCAATTAACAATCAAAAAAAGAAATTTAAAATATAATAGATATAGAGCATAAAGCCTTACAAAAGAAGCGAAGACAAAATAGAATTGATTAAAAATAATAACTAAAAACGAAAGAAAATATGAATTGTCTTAAAAACCAATAACAAAAACGAAGATAAGAGCGAAATGACTATAACCAACCACACGTTTTTTTAAAAAACGAAATAGGAAGGGATCAAAAATATAAAACATGAAAGACAACAAAAAGACTAATAATTAAATATACATGAAAGGAAAGAAAAAACATACGATGCTGGTTTTTTCCTAAAAATAGATATATAATGGTTTTGTCTCAGTAATGTAAGGCCTAGTAGCATAAATACCTAGTTCCTGGACTCCCTATCCAGGGAGGTGAGCTTTTCACCTGAAGCAAGTATAAATAATCCTGTATGTTACTTTTACTGAGTATTATAAAGGTACACCTTTACCACAGGCGAGTTGTATCTTCTCTTCTAGTCCTCAAGACACATCTAATATATTTTTCTAAACCTCCAACTAATATACTGCTAAAATTTCTTTTTTTCGAGTTCTTTCAGAATCAGGCAAGTTGCGAACAGGACAACCAAAGTAAGGACCCCTAACCTAGTATCCTGACCATGAAGTAGCCCTTTGAAGGGGTTCCTGCCAGGTTCCAGCTATCAAAACAAAATTGCTTTTGATAAGGACTACATAGGATCTCCCCCATGAAAAGTTTTTTTAGCATAGCAGTAGGCCCGCCACGTTTCACCGACACGAGGAGTAGCAGAGAAGGAACAAGGAACCCCCCCTCCCCCCGATCCACACATCCTCCGCCGCAGGTCGGAATTTCCCCGGACGTCGTCTAAAGCTTTTATAAACCATGTATCCCCTTTGTAGTGTCTTTGTTCTTGTATATAAATTGTACTTTTTAGAATAAAGACACAGTCCTCACACTCACTGCACCTGATGAAGCCTCTGCTGAAAGCGCTAGTGCTTGAGTTTGACTTTAGATTTACGGTCGAAGTACATGGAAGTTTTACTTGTTTACATTATTCCATAAAACTAAACAATTTTTTACTATATTTCCGATTTCATGTATAGCCCACAAGACAAGTAGCACATGACCAGTCCTATCTAGGGACTATTCTAAAAAGAAAAGCAAAAAAAGAAAAAACTGTCAGTGTGGCCCAGCAAGACAAGATTTATAACTCGGTTGATTTTTTCAAAGTCCTAACAGCGCTACGCTCCACTCCTACCTTTAATTACAGTTGTCCTGAAAGATACCGTTAGCTGGAAGACCGCTGTGGTTTAAGATCTATTACCAGGGAGACAAACATCAGCTGGAGAGAACGCCATTTCGAGATCGAACCCTTCTCATAGGATCAGCACAAGCAAAAAACCTTCTGAAAAACAAACAGAAAAATCTTAGTTTCGATCACAGGACCCCGAAAAAAGAAGAAAAGGAAGACTAAAAACATCAAAAAGAGTTTCAAAAAAAGGAATATCTGTAACAAACGTTTATAGGAAAATAAAATATAAACACGTGCCTATAAAAATCGTATTACTTTAAATACACAATATATTCTAACGTATACATATATAATATCATCCAAATATGCCTCTGACAAGCAACGCCTCAGACAGGCGAAATAAACCACAGTCCCTAATGTCCCCGGAGAAGAAGGTTACATTGATGAAATGTCCTCAACAGTAGGCAGTAGCATGGAAGAGGTGAGACTATTGGCTTTGGTAGAAAAAGTAAAGGAATCCCTTTTAAAAAATCCCTAGCACAAACTGGAGGATGGTCCTACACCCTCCACTTGGGCAAACACAAGCCCAGCCAACCAAGCAAGTCCTCGGGCACCTCTGCTATAGGGAGGAGAACATACATCTAGGCTTCCCAGAGACCCTTCTTTAGATGAAATTTTCAATTACAAGATCATCCTCCCCTCTCTACACAAGAGGAAGAAGCAGAAGTTTTTTAAAAAATTAACCAAATTGTACAAAGAAGAAGCTATCCAGAAATCCATATCAGATACCTGGATAGGTGTGAATAAAAGGTGTGCGGACAGATTCAACCCTCACACTTAACAACATTGATGAAAACATGAAACATCTGCCACCCATGTGGGTAATAGAGATGGGTGAATTGATCTTGCAAGTGCTGCAAGAAGATGGCAAGGCCTAATGGCAGCAGCCAATAAGGGCA
>NW_028236487.1:0-6774 GCF_977035675.1 Penaeus japonicus | reverse complement strand
GGGTATGCGGTTGGCCGCTATACTCTCTCGTTCGCACTCAATCAACTCGTTTGCGGCGACTCGTTACTTCTTAATCTCTCGTTAACAGGGATCAGAGGCTCAAGAAGAGTGTGTCTGGAGGAACGGCGGAGGTCTGTCTCTCTCCAGGGGCTAGGGGGGGGGGGGGTCGGTACCAGACCGGAGTGCTCAATCCGAACTCCGGCCACTCTCCCTGAATAATAAGGATTCGCCAATCAGGTAACCAACACACGTGTACATTCGAAACGTTAAACCGTTTCGAATAAATTAAAAATGTATTTCAAACGAGAAAAAGGATAATCCTCTAAAAACGTAACGAAGCCGTGAGAGAGAGAGAGAGAGAGAGAGAGAGAGAGAGAGAGAGAGAGAGAGAGAGAGAGAGAGAGAGAGAGAGAGAGAGAGAGAGAGAGAGAGAGAGAGGGAAGGAAGAAGGGAGGGAGGGAGAGAGAGAGAGAGATATGCAAATGAACAATGTCACATTCCCCATCGCCTCCTTGTTTGCACAAGCGACGGGCGTTGGCAACAGTGCACGTTTCTCCGTCGTTAACGGATGTGCTATTCTCTTTTATCAAGGTCTTGCGCACTCACCGCATTTCTTTCGCTTTTCCTGCCTTCCCCAGAAACGTTTTTTTTTTTACTCTGTTTCTTCGTTGCACCACCACATTCACATCCACCGACGAAAGTTAGCAAGATGATAATACCCTGTGCGATTTCTCGTGACAAGAGAATAGAAGAGAGGAGTTTTTTTTTTTTTGTTTTTTTTTTTTTTGTTTTTTTTTAGTAGGACAGGTAAAATTGGAGGTCCAAGGAGGGAAGCTAGCTAAAGCATCTGAAGAGACAGAATGAAAATGAAGCAGTAATAGATATGAAAGTGGTGGGACAAACCCACTTGTTGCTTTTTTTTTTCTTTTTTTTTCAACTTTGAATAATTTATGAAACTCGGTCTTTGTACAATATTTACATTGCTAGCATAATTTTGGTATGATTTTCTTAATTATTATTGATCTGCTGTCGCAAAGTCTGGATTTGTTGGTCTGTGGTGCAATTCTCTTCCACCGATAGTGATCTTTTTCATGGGGATTCATGTCGCTTTCTTCTTGTGATGTTCTTCGTTTGTCATTGCTAGCTTTTCCCAAACTTTATTTGCGAGTACATACAGCCTCGTGTTTATGGCATCTATTTTGTATTTATAGTGGAGCTCCGATATCGTCAGTTGATTGTCCTATTCGTTCCTTCTGGTTGCGTTCCGCAGTACTCTTTGAAACTCCTGCATCTATGTAATGTTTGTTTTGGCTGAGATGCATAATGGGATGACTGGGTACTCAACGATTGGGCGGATCAAAGTTTTGTAAAATCGTATTTGCGTCTGTGTGCGCATTGCTTTGAACCATTTTTTTTTCTTTTTTTCTTTTTTGCCGTCGCCAGTCTTGATTCTTGATTTACTATTACTTCTCTTGGCTTGGTTGCTGATATTGAGAGAAGCGGGAACTTGTTTTTGTCTGTTTAGATTTTCCACCTCTTTTCAAAGTCATTAATTCTTAGAGTTGTTGATCTTTCTTTGGATTTAATTGGATATTTAATGATTTCAGTAATATCATCTGCGAAGCCTACGTCTGCATAGGTGTCCATCGGTCTGTCCAGGTCAGCAGTATTAAATATGAAAAGGGTGGGACTCAGGGATGACCCTTGTGGCACTCCACTGAGCAATGGAAATTTAGGGCCAGTGACGTTATCGAGTCTTATGGTTGCAGTTCTTTCTTCGGCGGAGTTGCAAAGGACTTTCACAAAGACGTCTGGTAGGCTGAGCTGCAGTAACTTGTATTGTAATCCTGATTTCCATAGTTTGTCGAATGCTTTTGCAATGTCTATGCAGACGATATTGCATGGTAGTCGTTTCCTCTGGGAGAGGGCAATTGTTTCATATGTGTAGGCTATCGCTTGTTGCGTGCCTCTTCCTTTCCTGGAGCCATACTGGTTGCTGTTGATAACATTGCTTCTTTCCATGTAGCTTTTAAGTCGGTTATTGACATTTTTTTCAAAAATAATTCCTGGAATTTCGAGTAAAAAGATCGGTCGGTAATTTTCTGTCTTTCTTCGGTCTTTCCTCGCTTTGGGTATGAGGACCATGACGGCATTTTTGAATCTTGTAGCCAATTGAAAGGGAGTGATTGAAAATATTGCTGAGTTTATTTACTGCAATATCTGGGAATTGTAATGTGTATTCTGCTTTTGCCAGGTGCTTTATTTTTAAAGCTGTTTATTGTTGTTTTGATTTCCCTGCATGATAAGGGTTTTGTCAAGCTGTTGTCGGCGGTCAGTCTGTTTATGTCTGCTTCGAGGAATGGAGTTAATCTTTGGAGATTATGGGAGAGAAAGTTCTGTACGAATATCTCATGTTGCGTGTCAAATGTCTTATTGCCTTGAGGATTTATTCTGAAGACATCTTCCCAGACGTTTCTGAAGATCACTTTTTTATTTTTCTTGTTGAATATTTTCTTGTTTCTCTCATTCAGAATATATGGGATTTGTGAGTATTTGCTTCTCATTAATCTCCTGATTTTACCCCAGAATTTAATTCTAGCTCGGTTTCTTTGACTATATTGTTCCAGTGATTGTTATAGAGGGTCTTGCATTTGTTCTTCATTTCTTCCTGTGTTTCCCTATATTGAATACGTAACACTTGTGCCCATCCGTGGTGTCTGGAGGATGTTATCCTATCTCCAATGTAACAGTTTAAGATGATCACTCGTTAGTGGGTGTGGCAGAGTTGGGAATGCTTTGTTTGGTATGAATTTATTCATTGCATTATCAATAACAGAGTACCAAGTATCTAATTCTCTGTCTATGCACGCTTTATCAATAGCTGTGTTGCTTAGATTCTCTCTTCTCATGTGCTCCCTTACATGTTCTTTGCAGAGAACCCAGTCTGCCCTTTTAAGATTAAACATCTCCCTTTGCGAGATCATGATAGGGGATGTTGCCAGTTTCATAACTATGGGTAGATGGTCTGATGATGTTAAGGGTCCTTGTTAAATTGCAAGATTCATGTGGATGTTCTTGTTCCCTAATATAATCTCTTGTCGTCCTTTACCTCTTGTGCTGACGAAAGTGTCGAAGTCAGGACCTAAGTGTGTAAGCATATTTTGGTTAGTCAGCCTCGCTATTCCTTCTCCCATTAAACTATTGCTGCTGTGTCCGAACGCTCGGTGCCGGGCGTTTGGATCGGCAATGACATATGCGGGTGAGTTTTTCTCATTATTTTCATTAAATCTGGGTATGGGAACTGCGGGGGTCTGGGTGGCATATATGCTGTTCCTATAAGACTCCTCTGCTTGTCTGCAGCTCCACTGCAAAAAAGTCCTCCATGAAATCGTCAATCAATCTGTGGTTGAGATTTCTCTTCACGTACATTGCAACAACTGCATCGCCTTCAAGTATGTTCCTTTGATAGACATTATACCCAAATAATTTTATTGTTTCCACATTAAGGAGGCAGTCGGCATTAATTAGTATATCAGGATTTTCTTTAGTATACGTAATAGAAATTTCAAGTTTCCTTGAACGCCAGTTTAAAACATTGTGTCGATTTATTTTGACCTTATTTATATTCATGGCGTGGTAATTTGGTTAAATTAGATTATGTCAGGGTCAGTGGAGGATTTCCTGGCAGTGTAATGTTTTCCCCTTGTCACGCTGGTAATGTTATTGAAGGCATCTTCGTTTATGTATTGCATCCTGTATGCACTCAGGTCAATTACTTTCTTCCGGATGAGGTGTGTGTTGATAATATCATCATATATTTCGGGATGGTAGTAGGCATATCTAACAAGTTTATCCTGGAACAACTGCAATTTCGTTGTGTGATGGGTTACTGGGAAAATATCCGATACTTTCCGATTTTGTTCTTAATCTTATCTCCGGGATCTTCGTTAGTCTGGGTCTGTTCGTCTTCGGTCGGACTGGCTCTTGATGCTGGACTGGCGGCTCTCAGTTGCCCCTCACAGCCTTGATTCCTCGCTCGCCGTTTTCTTCGCACCTGTTTCTTGTGTCGGCGAAGTTTCTGTTTCTTTTGTTGTTTCGTCTTCCATGGCTTCACTGATTTCATTTGGCTCGGTTAATGCCTTTTCGGATGCTTTTCCATGTGTATTCTTCAATATTACAAGTATTTGAAGAGCATCAATATTATTTGGAAATTTAACCGTCGGGATGTCTACCGTCCTCTGAAAACTGCCTAGTTCAATAGCCTCTTTTATGGTTGCAAAGATAATTACACTCATGATGCTGGCAGCTGCATTGGGTGGTAAGGATTTAGATATGGTATTCGAATTGGTCCGAGTTGCTGGACAGTTGGCTGAAACTGCCCTTGCATGGTTTGCTTGTTGTAACGAGGGAGCGGTTGTTACCTGACTTCGTATTGCCTGTCTCTCTTGTTTTGTGCGGTGTTCCTCTTTGTAATTAAGGCATTTTTTTGTATTTTCTTTAGTCTTGGTATGTGTGAGTTTTCGAGGCGCATTCTGAGCAAGCTTTGTAATCTGCTAGTAGCACCTGTAGCATGGGACTATGCAACAGGTATAGATTGATGTAATATCAGCATCCCTTTTTCCTGGGCTTTCTTGTCCATTTGGGTTGTTTCCAACCGAACTTTGATAATGGTTGGCGCACTCCGTTATCTTTGCCCAACTATTCTCTCTCTTAATGCTTTGTTTTAATTCGTCCACATCATATTCGGTAATCTGTCGGTCAATGTTTCTGATGTTTACAGTCCTCATCGCGTTGTAATCTGGTGGATCTTGGATTTCAAAATGATGCCGTTTGAAGACCTCTTTGCATTCCTTTGCCATGAATCGCTCGATCGTTTCGTCGCTGGCAAATGGCATAGTAGGCATTTTTGCTGTCGTCTACTTTGAGGATTGTAACCTTAATGAGTCCGAAACATTGCCATAATTTTGCACGTCTGTTTGATGAGTTAGGGTTTTTATCTTTAATTCTTACCCTTTTAAAGGGATTGACAACTCATAGATATGAAATGGGAGCTGCTCGGACCCTCAATAGTACATCTGGAGCAAGGTAATAGTAATGATGATGAAGATAAAAGCCGTATTATCAAATACAATAATATTAAGTGTAGCGAACCAGTTCACTTTCAGCCAAGAATTCACGTAATTACATGTTAATACCTCACTGGGGCATGGCCTGGGTCAAACACCATTATGTAGAGATAGTCATGATTGGTGAATGACCATATACCTCGCAGTTGTGAATACGTTAGTTGTCTTTGTTACAAACAGGAGCATGCTTTGCGCTCGCTCGCCGGAACACCCTATCGTGTCCTTTTGAAATGAGGGCCAATCAGGTGGCCGTGCCTGGAAGAGAGTCAATTAAAATGACCGTGCCCTTGAGGGGAGTTCTTGGGCATCACAGGGAAACCCGAGATATTGGCAGTGAGTATGAACCGATCTCGCGAAGGGGGAAGGGTCGTCTCTGACGGGCGCGACGCGTGACACGTGGCTTGAGTGATTTTTTTTTTGTAAATTCATTGTTAGATGATAAAGAAAAAGAAGAAGGAGGACGACGACGAGGAGGAAGTAGAGGAAGGAGAGAAAGATGAAATAAAGAGATAGAAGATGGCGACAGGGACGTACACCATCCACCATGGTTCCGTTTGACTGCTATTTTTGAGAGAAGGCTCCATAAGCTATTAGTCACCAAAGAGTAAATTACTGTAGTAGGCCTTCCTGACTTCATCCGTAAACGCGCACTCCAGGCATTAAAGGCTTAAGCTCTAAGCAGTGGTACAATGAATAATCCCGATATATAGCAGAAAGCACTTCATTAACTGTCTGCATGCTGCTGCTGCACGCTAACACCCGGCCATCCAGTGACACACAGTTTCAACGTGTCATGCTCGGTTTTAAGAGTCGATCTAATCCTCCAAAGCCTTAGATCTTCAAGATGCAGCCTCTAATCCCTCAAAGAAAGGCATCATAATCTTTCCCTTAGCAACTGGTAAAACTGGCAAAGTCCTTAAAAATATAATGTAAATTACTTGTAAACTTTGCGAAACTTTAATATCATCTGCCAATAACATTCACAATCTAATTGTTCAAGCTGTATTCGGTCGCGATTGAGAAGAACAGAAATTACTACATGAAACTTGGACATTTTACAGGAGACGATCACAAGCAAGAATTCCTCACCATGCCTCGCTCACAGAGTATCTCGCACGAAGGACACCTTTCAAGACGGAAGTTCATTTCATATGAGGCTCTAGTAAATATTCCTGGGAGTGTGTTTGTGTGTGTGTGTGTGTGTGTGTGTGTGTGTGTGTGTGT
The DNA here is from genome assembly GCF_977035675.1 of Penaeus japonicus. Taxonomy (NCBI): domain Eukaryota; kingdom Metazoa; phylum Arthropoda; class Malacostraca; order Decapoda; family Penaeidae; genus Penaeus; species Penaeus japonicus. Next base: position 424 of record NW_028236487.1, on the reverse strand, counting down.
GTGTGTGTGTGTGTGTGTGTGTGTATATATATACATATATATACATATATATATATATTTATGTGTGTTTGTGTGTATATATGTATATATATACATATATATACATATATATATATTTATGTATATCAATATTTATATACATATATATACATATATATTTATATATCTATATATATCTATATATATATTTATATATATGTATATATATATGAATATATATATGAATATATATATATTTTATTTGATATTTCACATAACATATATAGATATAAGATATATATGTATATATGTATATATATATATGTATATATTTGTGTACATATATATATATATATATATATATATATATATATATATATATACAGATATATAAGTATATATATATACTCACAATTCATCTGCAGTGTATAAAGGTTGAAGATTA
>NW_028236486.1:0-2500 GCF_977035675.1 Penaeus japonicus | reverse complement strand
TGTGGTTAGTGTAGGAGTGTGTATTGATGGGTGTGTGGTGTGTGGTGAGTGTAGTGTTGTGGTGGCGGTGGTGGATGTTGTGTGGTGTGTGGGGTGTGCGTGTGTGGGTGGGTGTGTTTGTGGGTGTGGGTGTGTGTGTTTGTGTGTGTGTGTGTGTGTTTGTGTGTGTGTGTCAATATATGTACATATATATCTCTGTGTTAATTGGCCCTTCACTCTCTTCATATTTATACTTAAAAATAAATGAATAGATAATTGTAAATATGTAAACACACACACACACACAAACACAAACACACACACACACACACACACACACACACACACGCATATACATACATACTTACATACACACACATACACACACACACACACACACACACACACACACACACACACACACACACACACACGCACACACACACCACACATTAAATATATATATATATATATATATATATATAACTAGTATATATAAATATATATATATAAACATATTTTTTCAGATGTTCGACAGATGGAAGAATATACTTGAAAAATTAACTATATTGTTTGTCAGAATGATTTGATACGCATTTGAATAAAGTTATGTCATCCTGGAACATAAAGGACCATCCATCTCCATATAAAAATAAAACTTTGAAGAGACATATAATATACTCATAAACATGAACACCAACAGGTATCGGCCATTAAGACCAGAATACCTCCTTCGAAAAGAAGTTTACCCTCAAGACAGGTATGTCCCCTAAAGTGTTCTCTCTCGTCTCTCTCCTCCCTCTCTTTCGTCTCTCTACTCATCTCTCTCCTCTCTCTCTCTCTTCCTCTCTCCTCTCTCTCTTCTTTCTCTCTCGTCTCTCAAAACTGCGGACCTCTTTCTCTCTCTCTTTCTTTTCCTTCCTTCTCCTTCCCTCTCACTCTTTCATTTCTTCTTTCTAATCCCTCACTCCTCTTCTCTCTCTCTCACTCTGACTCTCTCTCATACAATCTATCTATCAATCTACCTCTAAATAAGTCCCTACCTATCTCCCTCCCTGCACCCCCACCCCTCCATCAGATACTCCCCACCCCACCACCCACCACCCCACCCCCCTCCATCAGATACCCCACCCCACCACCCCACCCACCACCCACCCTACTCCCACCCCACCCCCACCCTACTCCCACCCCACCCCCACCTGGTCCCACCCCACCCCCACCCCCACCCGGCTCCCACCCCCACCCCCACCCGGCCCCCACCCCCCAGCAGATCCCCCGTGAAAACAAGGTCCCACTCGACAACAATGTCCGACGGCGCCTGAAACAAGTCCCCGGCCGTTAAAATCCATCAGACGGGTTACGTTTTTATGACGGACTGACCGCGGCCGAAATAAAGACGTCAAAGGGCCATATATTGAACGTCGAAGTGTATTCTGCCTGCCTTTGATTACGTCGTTCTTCGTTTGGAGGAACTCGTTCTCTCTCTCTCTCTCTCTCTCTCTCTCTCTATCTATCTATCTATCTATCTATCTATCTCTCCCTCTCTCTCTCTCTCTATCTATCTATTTCTATCTATTTATCTATCTCTGTGTCTATGTTAATATGTATGTCTATGTCTATGTTATTATTTCTGTATTTCTCTGTCTCTGTATCTCTTTATGTCTCTCTCTTTCACTGTCTCTCTCTCTCTCTCTCTCTCTCTCTCTCTCTCTCTCTCTCTCTCTCTCTCTCTCAAACTCCTCTCCTCCCCTCCCCGCTCTCGTCTCTCTCCTTCCCTCTGACTCTCCCCATCACTCTCTCTCTCTCTCTCTTCTCTCTGGTCTCTTTCTCTCTTGTGTTATGGGTTTTCACTTTACGTAGGTTTGTGTATGGTGTGTGGGTGTGAGATATGTGAGGGGGGAGGGAAGAGAAGGGGGGGGGGGGGGGGGGGGGGGGGGGGGGGGGGGGGGGGGGGGGGGGGGGGGGGGGGGGGGGTATAAAGAGAGAGAGAGAGAGAGAGAGAGAGAGAGAGAGAGAATAAAGATAAGAATATAGAGATGATATACTATATATCTCTCATATCTCTCTCATCATTCGCTCTCTCTTCTGCGCTTCTCTCTCTCTCTCTCTCTCTCTCTCTCTTTCCCTCAAGACAATGCTCATCTGCACACCCAGGCGCGGTCAGAAGCGCCCCAAGTGAAGTTATTTAGCATAAAAAAGGTAAACGTTGGAGGTTGCATTCCTTCTCATTAGGGAATTAAATGTGCATTTTTCTAACTCATTCTTCCCCCGATTTGATCGTCGATTTCATTGCTTGGTGAGATACGATAAAGAAAGAAAAGGGTAGAATTAGATATAGAAAAAGATTGAGTAAAGTTATTATAAAAAGGTGTAAGAGAAAATTTATATAAATCGGGTTACTGTGGTATGTGCATAGCGGGGGAGATGGATAGAAATTCGATTGAGGAAATTGATTGAGATGTTGGCTATGATTCTGTTTGTTTGTTGCTATGTTTGTTTCTTTGTCTACTGTCTGTTTTAC
>NW_028236485.1:7500-12500 GCF_977035675.1 Penaeus japonicus | reverse complement strand
GTTATATATATATGTATATAAGTTATATTATGATATATATATATATATATATATATATATATATATATAAATATATATATATATGTGTGGGATTTGGTGTGTGTGTGTGTGTTGTTGTGTGTGGTGGTAAGGTGTGTGTGTGTTGTGTGCTGTGTGTGTGTGTGTTCGGGTGTGAGTGTATGTGTGTGTATTAGTGTGTAATCACACACACACACACACACACACACTCACAAAAATATTTATATATATATATATATAAATATTATATAATATATATCTATATATATTTGTGTTGTATGTATATATATATTTATATATATATATATATATCAATATATATATATATATATATATATATATTATACATATACACACACACTTGAAGGGGGGATATATTTGTATCTCCTCTTTCTCCTCTCCTTCTCTCTCTCTCTTCTTAATTATATATTAAATATTAATCTATTAAAAATTATATAAAAATTATATTTTTTATATATAAAAATTGAAAATTTTAAAAATTTTATTTATCTTTTTAAAGGGAAAAAAAAATTTTATATGTATAAATAAATATTAATTTTAAAATTAAATTTTTAATATATGAAATTTTATTAATATATTTTTTAATATTTATTTTTAAATCCTTGGTTAAACGATCAATCACAATGGCTTTTTGTGCGATAAATGGGGAAAAGGAAAGGTTTGTCCCAAATTTCGTTAAACGAAATTGGAGAGGCTTTTTTTGGACCCCAAAGACAAAAAATTGATCACCCGCCTTTTTGTTGGGCCAGGTGGGAAGATTTAAGGAAAATCCCCTCAAAAAATTTTTTACTGTAAACAAAAAGTTTTCCCGGGCCGTTCCTGTTGAGTCGGGGAAATTTATAAAGGGCTCAACCCCCTTCCACCAGAAAAAAATCGAGGGGTAGGTTAAAATTTGCTGAAGAATGCCCCTCCCCCAAAAAAAACTGAAAAACGGGACAAAATTTGGGAAAACCTGGATCGGCAAAGATGGAAGTTTTGGGGGAAAAGGCCCTTTTATGCCCAATACAACCCTTTTTCTGGAGAAGAAAAAAAAATATATATTTATGGTGGGTGTGTTTTGGGTGTGTGGTTTTGTTTGTTGTGTGTTGGGGTTTTGTGTGTTTTTTTGTGTGTTATGTGCTGATTTTGTGTTTGTGTTAAAAAGCCGTTTGTTTGAAAAAGGCTTTTTTTAATTTTTAATATATTAAAACCCAAAACAACACCCCACCCCCCAACCCCCCCAAAAAAACCCAAAACCCACCCCACACACACCCCCCACCAAAACCCCACACAAACCTTTATAAATAAATATATAAATAAAAAATATTTATTTAAATACAAAATATATTTTATATATTTTTATACATATTTTTCCCATATATATAAAAATATATTTTTAAAATAATATATATTTTACATACTTTAAAAAGGTTTGTATATATAAATTTTTTTAATGTATATATATATAAAAATTTATTTAATAAAACATTTTTAATAAAAATAAAAATAAAAATTATATTATATATTTATATATGTATTTTTTTAAATATATATTATTTTTATATAAATCTATTTTTTTTTAAATATATAATTTAAATTCATTTCATAAAACAAAAGGTTTTTTTTTAAAAAAATATTATAAAAAAATTTTTTTAAAAATTTAAAAAAAATTTTTTAAAATAATAATTTGTATATTATTCTATAATAATTTTTAATATATTTTAATTTAATATAAAAACAAAAATATAAATTTATATTTATTATAAAATATATAAAATTATATTTTATATAATATAATATATACATATATTTTATATAAAATACATTTTAAAAAATTATATATGTAAAAATATAAATATATAATTATATATTTAAAATAAATAAAAATACAAAATTATTAGGAAAAAAAATATAAATATTATTATTATTTTTAAAATTTTTATAAATTTACAAAAATAAATTAATTTTTTTTAAAATATATTTTATATATATATTATTTATATTTTATATATATACTTATATTAAATCTATCCTACTATATATTTTATTATAAATTAAATATATAAATATTTTAAAAATAAAAACAAAACATATCAAAATATATAGATAATAATTGTGTTTTGGTTTATATTTATAAAATATATATATATATAATATATTTTAATATATTATAAAATTATTTTTATATATATAAATTATTTATATAATATTTATTTTATTATATATTATCCAAATATAAAATTTATTTTGGTATATTAGTATTTATATAAATATTTATATATTATATAAAATATTAAAATATATGATATTTTCCCCACTAATATGTATAAATTATTTTAATTTTATATAAATAATTTTTTTTTTTTCTTCAAAAAAATTTTATATTTATTTATTAAAGTATATATAAAAAATATTAATATATATATATTAAAAAATTTTAATATATAAAATTTTATTTATATATAATATATATATATATTTTAATATATATATACAAACGACAATAATTCAGCGCGATGTGGGCAATATATTTTTTAGAAAAACAACAATGACAATGTGTTTTCAGGTCATACAAAGGCAAAAAACCCAAAGAAACATAAAAAAACATAACCTAAAAATGTAAAAAAAAAATGAAAAAGACTAAACCAAACAAAAATAGAAAAAAAGAAGAAAAACAGGAAGAAGAAGACAAAGAGAAGTCAAGATTGTGCCGGTCAAAGAGGGTTGCCACGAACAGGCCACTGAGTTTAGGTAGTGCAGTGGAGTCGCTTTACACCTGACGTGACAGAAGCGGAGAAAAAAGGTGTACGAGAGTTACTTCTTCTCCATCTAACTTTATTCCCATTATATTAATTTTTTTTCGACTATATAATCATAACTATTTATTTTTATATTTATTGTATGTATTTTTTTAGTATTTATACACATATTATATTTCTATATTTTTCTCCTTCGTCCCGGGCTCAGATCAGTTGGTCATTATTTTGGTGGAGAAGCCCTTATTAACTACTATGATTACAAGAGTGGGATGGGTGGGATGGTGAGGTTGGTTGTGTGGTTTAGGGGTTGTGGAGGGTGGTGTGAGTGGATCGCGGATTGGGCGGTGGTGGATTAGGTGGGGAAGGGGAAAGGAATTGTGTGGCAGGTGAGAGAGCGTGTGAGGGAAGTTTGATACTTAACATGCATTGCGTTTGATGAAGAAAGCATTTTTCAGCACACTGTTTAGGCAGATACCACAGCACGCGGTTAGTCGATCGATGGCTGTAACCAACCGACTCAGATGGTGATATAGAAGGGGAACAAGAGGGAAAGGGGAGGAATGATTGAGAGAGGAAGGGAAGGTAAAGGGGGATCGAGGGTTGTGGGGAGAGAGAGAGTGAGAGAGAGAGTTGAGGAGATGAGCGAGAGAGAGAGAGAGAGAGAGAGGCAGAGAGAGAGAGAGAGAGAGAGAGAGAGAGAAGAGAAAAGGAGCACGATAGTAATGACGAAAGAGGAAGGACAAAGCGGCATACATGCAAAGGATAGGAGAAGGAAGATGGTGGGTGAGAAACGGTAAAGGGAAATGAGTACAATAGACATGAGGGAGGAGAAATGAAGAAGAACGAGAGATGAGAAGATTAGGGAGAAGATGTGCGAGGGGAAAAAAAGAAGTTGGGAACCAGAAAATGGAGACGGGACCTAGATGGGTAAGAGATCGGTTAATCATAAAAGTGGAAAGAGGGAGACACGAGGAGACTCGGTCAAGGCTGGGAAGGAAAGAAAACAGAGAAAAGCTAGGATGTCTCTCGAGCGAAGTTATAAGAGCAAGGGAAGGAGAGGAGAAAGGAAATGAAAACGAAAGATGTGCAAGGAACAAGTTTGCCGTAAACAAATTGACATAACATAGGGCAAGGTAGAAAAAGAAAATAATTAGATTTGATATATATCAGTTAATAGAAACACCAAGGAACACATTATTAACAATGGAATAGAATTCAAAATTCAATAAGATTAAAAATTTGTTATTTGTGGAATGAAAAAAGTCTTTACTTTTTTATGCACTGGGAAATATATTTGATGTGACCAGTATATGAAAAAGGCAGTTTAGTACAAAAATTGCATTTTATTCCAGGAACAAAAAATCTTGAAGATTTGAATACATTTTTTTTAATTAGTAGATAAAGCAGGTAATTGTGTGTCTTTTCCACATCAATTATGATTTACGTATTGATATCTGTTGTCCACAATAAATTACAACATGATACCTATCAAAGTATAAACATTTTAATCAGGGACTTCGTTGTGTATGTGTGTGTGTGTGTTGTGTGTGTATATATATATATAACTATATATATATTATATATATTTATATATATAAGTATATATTATATATTATATATATAAAAATTAACAGTATCATAGCCATCTTTATGAGCGGCTTCCAAATTCAGGATCAATCAAATAATACTGGATAGTAATAGCCATGATGTCAACTATTTTCATTAAACAATATCATGATTTAACCCTTATCAATCTCAGTGTCAGAGTGTCAGGGGATTATCATCATTCTCCAATTGTAACGTATGAAATCAATTGCCATTTGTGTGAAATTGTGTTAAACAAATACAATTTTTTAGGATTATTGTAATGAAAATTTGTGATCATTCGTTTACCTTATATTACTTTTTATCTATCCAACAATAGCCATATAGGACAGACGGACAGGGACGTTATATATGATATAGATATAGAGATGAATAATATTCTTTGTTTTGTTTTATTTGACTATTTGCTATAACACATAAAGGATAAACCCAAGCAACTCAACTCTTTAATATACACGAAAACAGGATCCATGATTTAAACAAAAGATTTTCAAGATGGCTGCCCACTTCTGAATCCTTTTATGCAGAAAATTCTTCATCAAACACTAAGAACTTCGTAAAACGAAAGCCTTGGCCTCCTAACGTGAAGAATGGAAAAGGCCAAAGAAAGAGAAGGAA
>NW_028236485.1:0-2500 GCF_977035675.1 Penaeus japonicus | reverse complement strand
TGTCATTATCTTTTATTATTTCTGTTATTGATATTACCCTTATCATTATTATTATCTGATAATGTGCTCCTTCGTTTGGTGTTGTTTCTTTGATATGAATTCAGCCTTGATGATTCGGCTACTACTACTACAACTACGGCTACTACTATTATTGCTACTAACCTACTCCCAAACCCACAGCTATACTGCTATTAATAATACTACTATTTACTGTTTGCATTTTACGGGTTTACTTCTACTGTTACTCTAATAGAACTACAAGTCAACTACCGACATTATACTATACTATTAGTAATCCAAGCACTTCAACTGTATTGATTGTTGCTATGCAAATAATATGTTATTGGAATTACTACTACTATTTTGCTACTACAAATACTAATAAATACTACAACTAAAGTTGATTCAAATCATTTATGGGATTATGTTGAATTTAGGTGATGGTGATGCAAATAACCCGCACTATCTCGCAGGACGAAGGCATTCACCACCCTAGATAGCAAAATTTAGCAACACAACAAAATGTCGCTTAGATATTTATTCGAGAATCCATATTCAACCTCTTATCTTATGTAAAGCTAGGAGTATAGTTTCTCTCAACTAAAGGCCACTAAGAAAAGAAAAGCACGAAAGAAAGAAAAAAAAAAAAAAATAAAACCAGAACAAAAAAAAAAAAGCCCAAAAAAAATACTTACAAATTTTATTCTTTCCTACACCATCCCCATTTCTTACTGCCCTTATAGCGCTTCATTTCCTGTGTCAAGGAACTTCCATGCCTACAGCACCCATGGCGGAAGCACGGGTACGCATATATACATACTTATGTATATATATATATATTATTATATTTATAAATATTTATATAATAATATATACATATATAAAAATAATATATTATATATATATAATTATATAATTTAAAATTTTATATATAAAATATATATATATATTTAAATTTACACACACACACACACACACAACACACAACACAACACACCACACACAACTAATATAATTATATATATATATTATGTGTGTTGGGGTGTGTGTGTTTTGGGATGTTGTGTGTGTTGTGTGTGTTGTTGTGTTGTCAGAGGTATAAATATTTAAAATATATAATTTTATATTATATAATATTATATAATGTGTGTGTGTGGTGTGTGTGTGTGTGTGTGTTGTGTGTGTGTGTGTGTGTGTGTTGTGTGTGTGTGTATATTAAAATAATATATATAATATATTATATATTTTTATATTTTTTTTTTTTTTTATAATTATATATATTAAAAATTTTAAAAAAATTTATATATATAAAATTTAAAAATATTTTATATATACTATATAAATATACCCTGTAATTATACAAATCTATATATTATTATCATCTACCATTCTTTCTCTCTCTCTCTCTCTCTCTCTCTCTCTCTCCTCTTTTTCTCCTCTCTTTTTCTCTCTATATATATATATATTATATATATAATATATAAATATAAAAATATATTTCCCGGGAAAAACAATTTTTTCTATTACATCTATTTATTCTCTCTCTCTCTCTATTTCTCTTTCTCTCTTCTCCTCTTCTCTCTCTATATTATTAATATATTTATTATATAATATATATCTATATATTAAGATATAGATATAAATTTTATATATATATAAAAAATATATATTTTTAATATATAATATATATAATTATATATATACAATATATAAATATTTTATATTAATAATAATATATATAAATAATATAAACATATATAATTTTCCATACAAATATTATAATATTATATATATATATAATATATAATATATATATATATATATATAATATATATGTATATATATATCTTTATATTATATATATTTAAAATATATATAAAATAAAAATATTTATATATAATTGTATATATATTATATAAAATATAAATATATAAAATAAATATACTTAAATAAGTAATTAAAATAAAACTAAAAAAATAAAAAAAATACTATAAACCCCGAATAACAATCATTCCTATTATCTATCCACCACTTAGTCTGTCTATCATCCATCTATAAATATCTTTCACTTCTAACTATCCCTCTTTTTTCTCTTTTTCAACTATCACCATCATCACTCTATCTATCTACCTTTTCATCTATTTTTTATTTATCTTCTAACTATCTCCCCTCTTTCTTTCTTCTCTCTCTCTCTCTCTTCTCTCTCTCTCTCTCTCTCTCTCTCTCTTTTATAATAAAATAATATATATATATAATTTTATAATATATATAATAAACATTTTCACAAATATAGAACATTTATAGATAAAATATTTCCAAGAGAAAAGTAAAACAGCATAACCTGAGTAATGAATTTCAAATTTTATAAAAAATAACCGTACAGTATGCAATATTTAGCTTTTACAAAAAAACACAAAACTTGTTTTGCACATCCGGGCCAAGGCCAGTATCCACCAGTAAAGTCAGATCAGTTTTCGCATCAGTATTCATTGAAAAATCG
>NW_028236484.1:0-10688 GCF_977035675.1 Penaeus japonicus | reverse complement strand
AATAAAATGGAATCATTGGCTTAATAAACCTTGGCTTGTGCCGCTGGTTGATTGCCAATAAACCAAAAGCTAGTGTATGTGCACACTCGTGTATGAGACTCCTTAAGGCTCCACCACCCTGTTTTCATAACACAGCAGCAACACAATTAATAAGTCTTGTGGACAACAGAGCTACATTGGTTTTCGGGGCCTCTGGTTCTAGCTCGGGGATTGTTGCTTCTGAAGTTTAAGTAATGTAAAACAAAGTTGAGTTAAAGCGCTGTTTTATAAAGATTTGTTGCACTTTAGTGCTTTTCTGCTCCTTCAAGCCTTTTATTTGAAAGGTGACACGAGACCACAGTAGAATAGTCAGCCCCCACCCCAGACACGCAGCTCTCTTCTACCACAGGGTAGCCCTTACGGTGACCCCTGGGTAGGGAAAGAGGCCCAGTAGTCTGGGGCGTCCTTTGGGCGCAACTTTTCTCTCCTCCTAAATTTTTCCATTTTTCTGTGTGACTTTCCATGAGGCCTACGGGAGTCTCCTTGTAGCTCCTGTATTCGCCTTGGGAGGCGTGGGCACATCTTACGTCCTCGCACTAGGCAGGTTCGGCGGGTGGAAGGGTGTCTTTTTCACACACAACTCCGATCCCTTAGTTGGTACTGGAGAACGCAAACCGGCTTCACTTAAGGGGGGGTGAGGACGATTTAACTGAAAGACTTGTTTTATTTTATCCTCTCTTTAGCTATGGGTTTAGGTTTGGATCAAAAGTTAAGGAAAAGGTATTCCCCTAGGACAACGGGCTTTGGCCAGGGTTCGGACTTGTCCGACACCCAGTATGATTGACTCCCCCGGCTACCCTTCTTTCCTCCCAAGGAGAGGGGCGACTCAGAACGTTTTTCTATAGACCACACTTTGACCAATAAATGGAACCCCGACAATGACGCCCCAGACGACACAGTTAATATCCCTCCCCAAGGAGCAAGGTGCGTGAACATCCGTTGCATGAAAGAAAGAAAATCAATCTTGCAGAGTGTCAACCCCTTTATCATGAAGAAGGTACTTGATGGTCAAGTGGGAGGCAGTTTTGGATTTGTCCGAAAGTTGCGAGATTGTTGCCTCCTTGTGAAAGGGCAATTTAAGTCTCAGGTTATCTTTTACCCCTTTAGCTGACGCAGAATCATGACATTACAGTAAAAGTAACTTTCCTGTTGGCCCAAATACCTGATAAGGGAGTAATCTTTACACTGGATTTGAGACAATGGAAAAGAAAGCGAATTTCTTGAATGCCATGAATGACCAAAACGTTGTGGACGTAAATTGCATGACCAAGAAAGATGGGAATGCGCGAACAAAGACCGGATTGTTTTTCTTGACCTTTGCTTCAATAAAATTCCAAGTACTGTCAAAAATCGGTTATGAATTGTTCAAGTACGGACCTTACATTCAAAAGCCAATGCGGTGTAATAGATGGCCTAAAATTTTGGACACACTCTTTAAGATGCAATGATAGGTTACTAACAAATACACGTGCCGGTAAAATGTACTGGAGATTAAACGATACCACTGAATGCACGGAAAAGACACTCAAGTGTGTTATACTGTGGAGGTCCCCATCAGTCTAGGCTCTGTGATTGCAGTAGCCTTGAAGAAGGAGACCTGAGGACTTTAGCATACATGAGAGAACACGATGTTAGCTAACCGTGAGGCCAAGAAGAAAGTGGAAGGTTTGACAAAGCAAACCCCATATTCTTACGGCCTCAGCAGTAACTAACTACTGTTTCCAGTGGCAAGCCAGTGTTAATTCAGCCGCTCGCAGTTAAGGGACCAGGAAATTGCCAGAATTAGAAAGAAAACGGTAAGGGACTTAATGAATCAGATTAAAGAAATTGAATTAAGAAATTAAAGAAATTGCTGATTCAACCAGCAAAAACAGCCATATCTTAAGGAGGTCGATACCAATCACAATCCGGATCGCACCTTCTCGTCCAGGCGACCCCCACTAGAACTTCGGTTGGTTGGTTGTTCTGCTCGTAAGAGAGATCATCCTCCGCCGGAGCGTCTCTCTGGTGGAGGGAGCAGCCATGGAGGACTAACTGTCTACATAATATTCCCGAGAGAGGGCCCTCGGGAAGCGAGGGAGAGGAGGAGGCGCCTCCCTCCCAAAAAAAGAAAATAAAAATCCACCGGACCAAGGACTTCCAAACCCCATAAAAACGTAATCCACGCGTATACCATCATACCAATGGAACTGTCGAAGTCTAGATCAAAAGTAAACTCTCTTAGATTATTAGCCTCGTCCTATGCTCCCGATATTATCGTATACAAGAAAGCCAATTTAAACGACCAAGGTCTCTGACGAGGTCGTAATCGCAATAAGAAATACCATCTTATGTAGAAAAGACGAGAGGGGAACGGGGTGGAGGCGATGTCGCCATTTACATCCACCAGAATCTCCTTTCATTGAAGTGACGCATTAATTCTACTTGGAACACGTCGCATGCAAAGTAAATTCATAAACACGTATCTGACTATATGCTCAGCTTACTGTCCACCTGATAAAAGGTTAATCTATGATGAGCTTTTTGCTATGCAGGACAGTCTGCCAAACATTATTAATTCTAGGAGATTTCAATGCTCGTCAACATTAATGGGGTTCCCCACGGAGTGAATGGTAGAGGTGAGCAAGTAGTTAAGTTGATCAACGACTCTGATCTGGGTTCTTCTAAATGTGGTAGTCCAACGCGAATAGACGGATAATACCGGTAATTTGAGCTTTATAGTCCTATTCACTGGTTTCCTCAACACTAGAAGCCAAGTGCCTGTGGCCACCATTGACGACTCGTTGGGAAGCGCTCACCTTTCCTATTTTGTATTCAATATTCATGCGACACCAACGAGAGCCATTCAGAACCCAAATTTAACGTAAAGATCAGATTGGGTCGCCTTCACAAGGGAGCGTCAAGCTCGAAGTGTTGGGAAGAAACCATTGATGATAAGTAAACAGTGTTCAAAATTGTATTATAAATGGCAGCCAATGGCAACCATACTAAGGGACTTCGACAGATAGGCGTGAAGCATAGAGTTCCATGGTTGGACACCAGATTGCCGCAGAGCGCTATGTGAACGAATAGGGCATACAGGCTTTTTCCTTAATAATATATACCAACGAGAACTTTCGCAATTACAACAAGCGAGAGCTAGGGCTCGTAGAACAATCAGGACAAGCCAAAGAGGGACTAATGGCGAAGCTTTGTCCTCTACGATAACTTTTTTAGGTAATACCTTGTTATCAGAGGTTTGGTCACAGTACATAGAATCAATAGAAAAAGTCATCAATAAGATCAAAAATATTATTCAGAGGGAAGTAATTATGATGAAACTAGAGACATGCTATCACAATCGCCAGGCAGTTATCTTATACAAGCAGCTCGGAAAATTACAACCCTGCATTCTGACCACCAAGGAAGGCAGCCGAGCTGCAACCAATGCACTTTGCCACAGGAGATATTTTTGATTACAATAAAGTTCTAACTATGAATGAGCTTGTCCGTGCCTAGAAGCCTGTAGAGGAACATCCCAGGCCCCGATGAGATTCGATATGAGATGATAAAGGCATTTATTCATGTTGAATGATTAAGTTGCTAGAAGTGTACAATGATATTTGGAAAAGCCAAGATTTTCCAAATTCATGCACTTCGCCACATCATTCCATATGAAAGAGGGGGAAATCCCAAGATCGCCATCTATTACCGCCCAATTGCGTTGACAAGTTGCTTATGCAAGGTCATGGAAGAATTGTTAATAAGTAGGCTATTGCATTTTTTAAATACCAGAAATTTACTAGTTGACGAGAACTCAGTGCGGCTTCCGAAAAGGACGCCAAACTCTCGATCAGCTAGTAAAAACTGAGAATAGTCACATTCATGAGGCATTGCCAAAAAGCATTTTTTGATTCAGTATTTTAGACATAGAAAAAGCCTACGACATGTCACTTGGGCGAATTGGCCTACTCAGAAAACTTTATGCTTTCGGATTACGTGGAACTTGGCCTTGTTTTATCCAAACTTCATTTCTGACGAACGTTTTCTGTTTCAAATTATTTTCTGACAACGTCACTTTCTCGGACATTTTTGTCCAGGCCATACGGGTCCCTCATGGAAGTGTCTTGTTCTCCTACATTATTTTTTGTTGTAATAAAATGACATTTTAACCATCTCCTCCTCGGAATCTTAAATACTCACTGTACGCGATGATTGTGCATTTTGGCACCCAGCAATAATGCTGAGTTTCTCGGCAATTCAGATCCATTTGGCACTGGATTATGATCATAACTGGGGACTCCAGCTGGGGTTTTAAGTTTTCCATTAGAAAAAGTTATTGGCGTGGGTTTTACACATAGGAGAAAGCCCAACATTCAGGGCTAACTCTAGACTACCCATCCAATAACCTATTCAAAAATTCAGTAGATTTCTTGGACTACTCTTCTGTAGTAGATTTGAATTGGAAAGACCACATTGGTCAATTAAAGGATTAATGTCAAAAAGCACTGTCAATTATTAAAGTGGCTTTCGGGACACAAAGGGGGAGCTTGATAGAAAGTTCTTTACTGATGTTATATAAATCCTGATTAGATCTAAAGTAGATTATGGGTCAATCGTGAATGGCTCGCAACGAGCTCAACTCTGAATGGTTTGTGAATGTTGTGCAGAAATGCGTGTTTACGCGTCTGTTCTTGGGAGCCCTTAAGTGCACTCGCAACCGAGCGCTCCTAGAGGTAGTAGAGTAGGGGGTACCCTCCCTCCGTCTAGACGCGGCCAGCTTGCGCTGACCTATGCCGCCAAAGGTAGCCAGGCAGCCCCAACATCCCAAAAAGGGATGTTTGCGGCGGCAGGTAGGGGCCCCAGTATCGCGGCGGGAAGGCCGCTGGGCATAGACTCCATGACCTCACTGAAAAAAGTCGGTATAGATCGCTTACCATCGTTACCTGGGTTCAGTCAACAACTATAGCACCGTGGGAAACACCAAATTTTTCTACTGTTGTAGATGGCTACCATCAGGCAAAGCACGGTTGTCGGAGGTGGAGGTAGCCAGAGGTTCAGAGAGATCCTAATTAAACATCTTTCATTCTTTTCATTTATATACCGACGGGGTCCAGACAGACGAGTGTGTTGGGGAGCGTGTGTATGGTCGACTGAATGTCAGTTGAGATTTCGATTGCCGAATCATACATCGATCTTTTTGCCGAACTTTTTGCAATAGTAGATAAAGCTTGAGATTTTGCCTATCGACGGTCCCACGATAGAATAGTCATCTTTTCAGACTCGTTTAAGTTCAATTAAAGCCATTAAATCACTAGAAAACCTATAATGAAATACAGGGGGTAATATCATTTCGTTTTAAAATGCATTAAGTTGCCAATAAATAATCAAAATATGATATGGGTACTGGACACTCGGGTATCCATGGTAATGAACAGGCTGAAAACTAGCCGGGTCGAATGGCGATCTGGAGCCTGGTATTATCCGCACAAGATATCAGGTGTTGTTGTCTCTTTTAAAAAGCAAAAAATTCCATCTCATGTGGCAGAGTGAGTGGACGACCTCACAATACACAACAAGATTCAAAGAAAATAGTACAATGTGGGACACAGCCACAGGAAAATTAGAAGGGAGGAGGTGGTGTTGGCCCGAATAAGGGTCAATATACAAGACTG
This sequence comes from Penaeus japonicus, assembly GCF_977035675.1. Lineage (NCBI taxonomy): Eukaryota > Metazoa > Arthropoda > Malacostraca > Decapoda > Penaeidae > Penaeus > Penaeus japonicus. The sequence continues at coordinate 4,995 of NW_028236484.1, read as the reverse complement.
ACGCAACCTCACTCCATACTTGAAAAATGTTTCCCTCCACAATGCCAGCAGTGCAATACCACACTGTCTGTAAAACATATTTTCACAACTTGCCAAAAATATAACAACAATAGACAAACCATAAAAAATTATTTCCGAATTAAAAACATAAATTTCAACATAACAAACTTACTATCAGATAATGAAAAAATAATAAGTAAAGTAATCACTTTTCTAAAGGAGACAAAACTTTATGACCTTATATAGATTGATAAAATAAAATGGAATCATTGGCTTAATAACCTTGGCCTATGCCGCTGGTTGATAGCCAATAAATCCAACAAGCAAGCAAGCAAGCAAGTGTATGTGCTCAGCCACTCGTGTATGAGACTTTGAATGCCTCACACCTTGTTTCTTTATAAAAAACGCAGCAGCAATAAACCATAAGTCTTGTGACACAGGAGTACCCTGTTAGGGGCATCTTGTCTTGCTTGGCATTATTGTTTCTGTGTTTTGTAGCGTAAATTAGTCGAGTAAACGCTGTTTTCAGACTCAACTTTTTTTGCACTTCTAGTGCCTTGGCCTGCACATTTCAGTGCTTTGTTATTTGAAGGTTTAGCACGAGCCTACAGTAGAGTGAGACTGCCCCCAACCCCAGGACCCGAGCTCTCTTCTACCTCAGGGTAGCCCTTACGGGATGTGACCCCTGGGTAGGGAAGGCCCAGTAGTTCTGGGCGCCGGTCCTTTGGGCGCAAATTTTCTCACCTCTAAATTTTTTCCATATTCTGTGTGACTTTCCTGGCCTACGGGAGTCTCCTTGTGAGCTCCTAGTATTCGCTTGGGGTGGCCCAACTTCCGTCCGCGCACTAGGCAGGTTCGAGCGGTTGGAAGGTTTGTCTTACCACACAACTCCGATCCCCCTTAGTTGGACTGGAGAAAAGCAACAGGCTTCACTAGGGGGGTGAGGGACGTTTAAAACTGAAAGACTGGTTTATTTTATCCTCTCTTAGTCTATTGGGTTAGGTTGATCAAAAGTTAAGGGAAAAGGTAAGTCCTCAGGCCAAACGGGCTTTGGCCCAGGGTTCGGACCTGGTCCGACACCCAGTATGATTGAATCCCCGGCTACCCTTCCTCCTCCCCAAGGAGGAGGGGCGACTCAGAACGTTTCTATGACCATTTGAACAATAATGGAACCCCGACAATGACGACCAGACGACACGAATTAATATCCCTCCCAGACCGCAAGGTGCGTGAACATCCGTTGAATGAAGAAAATCAATCCTTGCAGTATGTCAACCCCTTTATCATTAAGAAGGTCCTTGAATGGTCAAGTGGGAGGCAGTTTTGATTTTGTCCGAAAGTTGCGAGATGGTAGCCTCCTTGTGAAAGTGCAATTTAAGTTCAGGTTAACGATTTACTTCTTAAGTGACGCAGATTCATGAACATTTCAGAAAAAGTAACTATTCCTTGTTGGCCCAAATCCTGTAAGGAGTAATCTTTCACAGGATTTGAGGACAATGGAGAGAAAGCGAACATTCTTGATGCCAAGAATGGACCAAAAACGTTGTGGACGTAAATTGCATGACCAAGAAAGATGGGAATGCGGCCGAACAAGACCGATTGTGTTTCTTTGCCTTTGCTTCAAATAAAATTCCAAGTACTGTCAAATATCGGATATGAAGATATGTTCAAGTACGACCATAATTCCAAAATGCCAAAGCGGTGTATTAGATGACCTAAAATTTGACACACCTCATTAGATGCAATGATAAGGTACTAACAAATACTCTTGCGGTAAAATGTTAATGGAGATCACGATCCCTGGAATGCACGGAAAAGGGGACACTCAAGTGTGCTATAAACTGTGGAGGTCCCCATCAGTCAGGCTCTGCTGATTGCAGTAGCATGAAGAGGAGACTGAGACATTTGCATACATGAGGAGAACACGATGTTAGCTTACCGTGAGGCCAAGAAGAAAGTGGAAGGTTTGAAAGCAACCAATACTTATTACGCCTCAGCAGCTAAACTAACCACTGTTTCCAGTGCAAGCAGTGTTAATCAGCAGCTCGCAGTTTAAAGATCAGGAAATTGCAGAATTAAAGAAACGGTTTAAAGGACTTAATGCCTATACGTCCCCCCCCAGAATTGAATAAGACAATTAAAGAAATAGCTAAATCAACCCAGCAAAAACCGCCTCTTAAGGAGGTCGATACCAAATCACAATCCGGTGCACTTCTTGTCAGGCGACCCCCACTAGAACTTCGTTCTACGGGGTAGTTCTGCTCGTAAGAGCAGATCATTCCTCGCCGGGAGTCTCTCTGGTGGAGGGTGAGAGGCCATGGAGACTACTGTCTCCTAAAAAATTCCCATAGAGGCCCCGGGAAGCGGAGGAGAGAGGAGAGGCGCCTCCCTCCCAAAAGAAGACACATAAAACCACCGGACAAGGCACAGCCGAAACGCCCCTTAAAACTAATCCACGCGTATACCATCCACAATGGAGAACTGTCGAAGTCTTAGATCAAAAGTAAACTCTCTGAGATTGTTAGCCTCGTCCTATGCTCCCGATAATGATCGTATACAGAAAGCCATTTAAACGACCAGTCTCTGACGAGGTCGTATCGCTAAGAAAACTACATCTTTGTAGAAAATGAAGTCCGAGAGGGAAGGGGTGGAGGCGGAGTCTCGCCATGTACATCCACCAAAATCTCCTTTCATTGAAGTGACGATTATTCTAATTTGGAAACACGTCGCATGCAATGAAAAGTAAAATCAATAACACGTAATCTTGACTATATGCTCAGTTACTGTCCACTGATAAAAGGTTAATTCTTGATGAGCTTTTTGCTATTCAGGACAGTCTGTCAAACAATAAATTATTTCTCGGAGATTTCAATTGCTCGTCATACCTCATGGGGTTCCCCACGGGTGTATGGTAGAGGTGAAGCAAGTAGTTAAGTTGATTCAACGACTCTGATCTGGTTCTTTAAATGATGGCTAGTCAAACCGCGAATATACGATAATAACGGTAATTTGAGCTTTATTGGACCTCATCACTGGTTTCCTCAACCATAGCAGCCACGTGCCTGTGGCACACCTTTGACGACTCGTTGGGAAGCGATCAACCTTTCCTATTGGTATTCATATTCATGCGACCACAACCGAGGACGCCGTCAGCACCCAAATGTAACGTAAAAGAGAAGATTGGGTCGCCTTCACAATGGAGCGTCAAGCTCGATGTTGTTGGATGAAAACCATTGATGATAAAGTTAAACAGTGTTCAAAAATGTATTATAAATGACGCATGGCTAACCATTCCTAAGACTTCGACAGATAGCGTTAAGCATAGAGTTCCATGGTGGACACCAGATTGCCGCAGGGCGCTATGTGAACGAAATAGGGCCTACAGGCTTTTCCATAATAACATTACAAATGAGAACTTTCGCAATTACAAACAAGCGAGAGCTAGGGCTCGTAGAACAATCAGACAAGCCAAAAGAGACTCCTGGCGAAGCTTTGTCTCTACGATTAACAGCAATACAAAATTATCAGAGGTTTGGTCCACAGTAAATAGAATAAATAGAAAAAAGACATCAAATAAAATCAGAAATATAATTCATGAGGGAATTAATTATGATTCACCTAGAGACATTGCTAACACAATCGCCAGGCAGTTCTCTTATACAAGCAGCTCGGAAAATTACAACCCTGCATTCCTGACCACCAAGGAAGCAGCCGAGCTGCAACCAATTCACTTTGCCACAGGAGATGACTTTGATTATAATAAAGATCTAACTATAAATGAGCTTGTCCGAGCCCTAGAAGCCTGTAGAGGAACATCCCCCAGGCCCCGATGAGATTCGATATGAGATGATAAAGCATCTTAATCATGATGACATGATTAAGTTGCTAGAAGTGTACAATGATATTTGGAAAAGCCAGACTTTTCCAAATTCATGGCACTTCGCCCACATCATTCCCATATTGAAAGGAGGGGGAAATCCCAGATCCGCCATCTCTTACCGCCCAATTGCGTTGACAAGTTGCTTATGCAAGGTCATGGAAAGAATTGTTAATAGTAGGCTATTGCATTTTCTAAATACCAGAAATTTACTAGTTGACGAGCAGTGCGGCTTCCGAAAGGGACGTCAAACTCTCGATCAGCTAGTAAAACTGGAAAGTCATATTCATGAGGCATTTGCCAAAAAGCATTTTTTGATATCAGTATTTCTAGACATAGAAAAAGCCTACGACATGACTTGGCGACATGGCCTACTCAGAAAACTTTATGCTTTCGGATTACGTGGAAACTTGCCTTGTTTTATCCAAAATTTCATTTCTGACAGAACGTTTTCTGTCAAATTATTTTCTGACAACGTCACTTTCTCGGACATTTTTGTCCAGGCAAACGGGGTCCCACAAGGAAGTGTCTTGTCTCCCACATTATTTTTATGTATTATAAATGACATTTTACCATCTCCTCGGAATCTTAAATACTCACTGTACGCCGATGATTGTGCATTATGGCACTCCAGCAATAATGCAGTTCTCGGCAAATCAGATCCAATTGGCACTGGATATGATTCATAACTGGGGCCTCCAGTGGGGTTTTAAGTTTTCCATTAGAAAAAGTATTGGCGTGGTTTTTACACATAGGAGAAAGCCCAACATCAGGCTAACTCTAGACAACCATCCAATACCTATTCAAAATTCAGCTAGATTTCTTGGACTACTTTTTGATAGTAGATTGAATTGGAAAGACCACATTGGTCAATTAAAGAATAAATGTCAAAAAGCACTCAATTTATTAAAGTGCATTTCTGGACACAAATGGGGAGCTGATAGAAAGTCTTTACTGATGTTATATAAATCCCTGATTAGATCTAAAGTAGATTATGGGTCAATCGTGTATGGCTCGGCAACGAGCTCAACTCTGAAAGGTTTGAATGTAGTACAGAATGCGTGTTTACGAGTCTGTCTTGGAGCCCTTATGTGGCACTCGCACTGAGAGCCTTAAGG
>NW_028236483.1:5000-10016 GCF_977035675.1 Penaeus japonicus | reverse complement strand
TATATATATATTTATATATATATTATTTATATATACTACATATATTTATATAATATAATATATATATTTATATATATATACATTTATATATATATATATATATATATTATATAATATATTCTATACATATATCTAAATACTATATATATTATAATATATATATATTATATTTATTTTATATATTATATATTTATATATATATATATATATATATTTTTATTTACTATATATATTAATATATAATTCATTACTTTATTTTATATTTATATTTATATAAACTTACATGTACTTCCTTCCTCAGGACGTACGTAAATATCCTTCTGTGACGTCATTCTCGAAGAGTGAAGAGATCCAACGAAATGCACTATCAAACTTGGATTAAAAATTCACGAAATCGCAAACTTTTAAAAACGATTACGAATTCCGAGATTTATTATTTTCCTTTCTCACTCGATCTACATATTCCGCATCATCTTAATTTCTCACTCTGCCTGAGATGAATGTTAGGATAAGAAAGTGGTTCATATACAGTGGCTTTAGAATTTGGAGGAGAGTAATTAGGAACTACACAATGGCGTTTTTTTTTTGTTTTTTTTTTTTGACATGTTTTGGTTGCTTTGCCTTCTTTTTGATTTTGTTTGTGGTGGTTCTATGTATTGCTGGATTGTGTTTAAGGTGATGGGTCTGTTTGGAGTGGTGTGTGTGTGTATCTGTAGGTACATGTACATATATTGTGTATATTATATATGTACTTGTACTTTATGTGTATTTATATATGTACATTGTACATATATGTGTATATATATGTTATATATATTTATATATATATATATATATTAATATATATATATATATATTTATATTATACATATATAAACTCAAAGGTTATTAACACAACAACACACACAAACACACACAAAAACACACTCAAACACAAACAAAACACACACACACACAGTTCGGAGCTTCTACCTAGCGAATCGAATCGAAAAGATACGTCGACTTCTGAGCTCACAGGGCCGATGCAGATTTCAGGCATTCCTATTGCACGGATTGCACACGAGACGGTATATTTGAGTTGTTATACGTGAGATATTCGGGATTGATTAATATGTCATGATTCCTTGATAATTTGCTGTGATTTTGTTTGTTTCTTAATGAAGTTCGGTGGATTTGGCTATCGCTTGTAATGATCTATATCATCTGTCTTTCTGTTAATAATTTTATTTCTTCTAATTACTCATTTATCTACTATTGGTCGATCATACTAATCTTTCTCTCTATTTTAATCTATTCAGTAAGTATAATCTTCTACTTATCGATCTTTCAAATTTCTGTGTATGTTTTTTTTTCTATCTATCATCTATCTCTCTATTCATTTCCCGTATGTATAATTTAATTAGGTCAAATCTACTAAACGATTATTATATAATATATATATATTTATATATATATTTATATATTAATATAATATATATACATATATTAATATATATTTATATATTATATATTTATTATATATATATATATATATATATTATAATTCATATATCTAGCTATCTAGTTATCTGTCTATCTGTCTATTTTTTGTCTATTCTTCATCTATCTATCCATCAATCTATATCTATAATTCTTACCTGGAAAATTCTGGGCGAAATTTCTTTGGTTTTATTTCTATCTATCTATCCATCCATTTGTCTATCTATCTATTCATATTTCTATCTATCTATCTATCCATATATCCATCTATATATTATCATATCTATATATCCATCAATCTATCTATCTATCTACCTACCTATCTATCTATCGATCTACCTATCTGTCTATCCATCTATAGATCTATTTTTCTTCTTCTGTTCATATATATCCGAAAATGCATTTCATCTCACAAACTTCTCACGTCAACTTCTCTTACGCAATAATGATTCCTGCAATATAATTCATAAAAAATAGAAATGCTTTATCATTCTCTAAACACAAATTGATTGCAATATCTATCCATCGTATCAAAATCATGATTCAGTATCTTACTAGGAAAAGAGGAAGATAAAAGTGCAGCATCTGCAATAAGACTTTGCGTAACCTGATGTTGATGTTTCTTATTGGCAACAATCTATACTGTACATCGAAACATCAAAGGTTATCGAAGGAACACACACACACACACATACATACATACATACATATATATATATATATATATTATATATATATATATATATATATATATATTATATATATATATTTATACAATAAGTAACAAATAGATAATGAATAAATGAATATATTACATAAATGTATGTATATTTATATTATATATATATATATATATATATTATATATATATACATATAAATATATACAAATATATATATTATATATATTATATATATATCTATATATATATATATATATGTGTATATTTTAAATGTATATACTAGATATATATATTATATATATATAATATATATATATAAATATATATATATATATATATATATATGTATATTTATATGTATATACAATATATATATATATATTATATATATATATATATTATATTGTAGTATATAAATATATATATATATAATGTATATATATAACTATATATATATATATATAACTGTATATTATATGTCTATTACTAATATATATATATATAATATATATATATATTATATATATATTATACATATATTATATATTTATATATACATCATATATATCTATATATATATATTATATATATATATATATATTATTATATATCTAATATGTTTAGATATCTTATACATACATATATATATATATATATAATATATCTATATATCATAATATATATATATATATATACATATATACATATCCATATACATACACACACACACACACCACACCATATAAAATCTATATAATATATATATATATATATATATATATATATATATATATATTATATATATATAAAATATACATATATAAATAATATATACAACATATATTATATATATTCCTATATATATATATATATATATTCTATATATATATATACATACATATATATATATATTATATATCATCTATATCAATATATATATCTATATATACACATACATAGATAGATAGATGGATAGATAGATAGATAGTTACATACATAGATACATAGATACATACAGAGAGAGAGAGGAGAGTGGGGAGAGTGTGGAGAGTTGTGGAGGAGAGACGCGAGGGGGGAAGGATGAGTGAGTGTTGAGTGGAGAGGATAGCGAGAGAGAGGAGAAGGGAGAGAGAGAAGCGAGGAGAGAATGCAGGAGGGGAGTTGAGGAGAGAGAAGAGAGAGATGGAGGAGAGAGGTACGGCGAGGAGAGAGAGAGGATGATGGAGAGAGGGAGAGGAGGAGGAAGAGAGAGGAGGGGAGAGGAAAGAAGAAAGGAGAGAGAAAGAGAGAGAGCGAGAGAGTTAGAGAGAGGAGAGGAGAGAGAGAGATGAGAGAGAGGGGGACGAGAGAGGATGAAGAGGAGATATATGAGAGAGAGAGAGAGAGGGTTAAAAAAGTAAAAACTTTAGGTTCCGAATGGATGGGAAAATTACTCCTAAGCGTCCGGGTCGTGACTCATGTTAATGGAGAGAGGAAAAAGAGAGAGAGAGAGGGAAGGATAAGTTAGAGAGAGGAGAGTTTTAGAGAGAGAGCAGAGAGAGAGAGAGGAGAGAGAGGAGAGAGAGAGACGAGAGAGCCAGACGAAAAAGAGAGAAGAGAGAGAGATAAAGAGTGGAGGGGTGAGATGAGGATGTGTGTGAGTGAGGAGTGAAAGAGACGAGAGAGGAGAAGCAGGAGAGCCAAAGGAGCGGAGAGGAGAGGAGAGGAGAGGATGCGCGGGAGATTAGAGAGAGAGGGAGAGAGAGAGAGCGAGAGAGAGTGGAGAGAGAGAGGAGTAGAGATGATAGAGAGAGAGAGAGATTGAGAAGAGGAGGCGAGAGTTTAGTCGAGGATGCAGAAGGGAGAGAGAGAGAGAGAGAGAGAGAGAGTGAGGAGAAGGAGGAGAGCAGAGGCGAGCGAGCACGTAGACTTCACAAGACGCCAGCCCGGGTGGCAGAATCATTTTCCTATCTAAAACATTTCGCTCTCACTCCCCCAAAAGGCCCTCTTGGTGTCTGTTTATTTGCAGGGCTTAATGGGGCGTCTTTGTCGCTGTATACATACATATCTAAAGATATGGTCGCTAAATTAAAACGCAGGAGCTTCCTTTGTGCGGAGACACAACTTGCGTAGAAATTGATTGGAGAGAGGAGAGAGAGAGTGGAGAGGAGGAGGGTGTATGAGAGATAGAGAGAGCGAGAGACGTCGATGGAGATGTGAGAGAGAGAAGAAGGGGGGGGAAGAGAGAGTAGCGAGCGCAGAGAAGAGAGAGAGAGTGATGGAGAGAGCGAGAGAGAGAGAGATAGGGAGGGGGCCAGAATAAGAGAGGAAAGAGAAGGGGCAGAAGGAGAGATGACGAGACGCTGTGTGTGTGAGAGAGAGAATGAGGACGGAGACATGAGTGCAGAGAGCAGAGAGAGGCTTGCGCGGGAAACGTAAAGATGAGAAGAGAGGGAGAGAGAGAGACGCTATAGAGAGAGATAGAGGGAGAGAGAGAGAGAGGTGAGAGAGATAGATGAGAGAGAGAGAGAGAGAGATAGGGAGGCAGCAGGAAAGAGAGAAAGAGAAAGAGAGTGAGAGAGAGAGAGAGATGAGAGAAGGAAGAGAGAGAGAGAGAGAGGGAGGTTGGTGGGAACACGTAAAGAGGAGAGAGAGAGAGAGAGAGAGAGACGAGAGAGCGGCACGAGAAGATGAGAATAGAGCGAAGATATGAGAGATGTGAGAGAGTCGGAGACGAGAGGAGAAGAGAGGAGGGGTGACGAGAAAGGAGAAGAGGAGGATGGAGATAGGGAGGGGGCAGAAAAGAGAGAAAGAGAAGGAGAGAGAGAGAGAGAGAGAGAGAGAGCGAGAGAGAGAGGGGAGAGAGTAGGTTCGGG
>NW_028236482.1:0-6021 GCF_977035675.1 Penaeus japonicus | reverse complement strand
TCACACACACACACACAAACACATAAAAAAAAAAATTCCCTTTTTATGCATCTGATCATAGCTATGTCTTCCATAGCTTTCGGAAACATTAAAAAAACGGTAGTTTTAGTATGATAAATTTCATTTTTTCAATCTTATTATTTATCAAATGCATTTAACTTTTTCTCCATATTTTTGTTGTCTTAACGTGGTATCTGAAAGCAACCATTCGTTTTCTACTTGTATTTTAAATTCATCTTATTTTTCAAACCAAATAGTGATTTCTATATCCAAATCCTTTTCATTTTTTGTTGTGTAAAAATGAAAATAATAATTTACAATATTAAACTATATTTTTTTGTGTGTGAAATAGATACACTTTTTCTGTATAATTTTTTTTCTCCTTCATAGCTATGAGGATCAACAATAGATACATATCACATATACAAATATTGAAAGTAAATGAATCTTAAAAATGAACAAATACTTGAAAGTGATATAAATCCCGTATTACAGAAATAATATTTCTATCTTATAAACAATAATCCAAAAAAAATTACTACACTCCTACGCTCCTTCATCCCACTCTGGCATTAAAGTCACCTATAATTACGAAAAAAATAGACCTCTGCTCGCTCGTTGGCTACGTCTTCGGTTCTGTATTGTATTTATATCTGATCATCTTTTAAGAAGCTCTCTACCGCTTCATCACTAAGACTACATATTGAGATAATCAATAGCATGTACCTTTCCTCTACTATTACTGTTAATAGAAGTTAATAGAGATCGCACACTTCCCCATTAGACGTTGTAGTTCCCCTATCATAGAACCACGCAATATATTTGATTACTTTCGCTATATTTGCTTCTCAATTCACAAGAGCTCCGTTCAGACTATCTCTCTTTTAAAGAAGAAAGGTTCCTCGAGTAACGTCAAAATGAGCAGATAATATTCTTAAAGTCCTTACAATATATGTGCAAAAAGGTTCATTAGCATAAAGTGGCCTTGGTCTGACCAGATATTTTTGATACCCTGTGTTGCAGAGCGATCGCCAAGGATTCATACGACTGATCCGGAGAATTAGCGGCCGTGGCGTGCCCTGGGTAGCTGAATTCTGTGTTGCCCTGGCGAAGAGGAAACTGCCGTAAATACCGCACGGCTGAGCTTTAGAGTGCCATAGCTGGGGGTGTGGAGATGATTTAGATGGGGAGGGTTTACTGGTGAAGCTCGTACTCTACTATCTCTCTCTGATCTGATCTGATTCTATAATCTTTCGTACTCATTCTCCTCTCTCTCTTGCTCTCTCTCTCTCTCTCTCTCTCTCATTCTCTCTCTCTCTCAGTCACGTCTCTCTCTCTCTCTCGTCTCTACTCGTCTGCTCATTCTTCTCATCTCTCGTACATCTCAGCTACGACTCACTCACTCACTCTCTTCTCTCTCTCGCTCTCTCTCTGAGCATTTATGTATGTACATAAGATTAACAACGGTAATAAGCTAATACATTAATACATATACCAATGCTATCCAAACGAAAGATAATGTTATTTTCCTGTAATGAGAGCTCGACCTCCCCCCCCCCACCCCCCACCCCAGCTGAAGACATATCACACCGACAACGTCAAGACTGTGATACAAATGACAGCACTTAGGTGTATGCAGCCTCCATTCACACACAGACACATTCAAATATCGTCCATTACCTCTCCAGACAACGAACGCACTGCAGGTCCTGTTGACTCCTGCAAACCCAGCGTGGGCGTAGTCTACAGCATCGTTCTCGGGAACTTCACCAGCGATGGCTGTGTGTTGCTCGCTCACTCGTCGGTATTATTCACGCCATCATCGCGACCAGTGCAAATGTTAGGGTCGTGTGCAACGCAACTGCTGTCGGTGATATTGGTAATTGGAATCACTTGGTTCTTCTTGTGTTCCGGTTCCGTTTTGACTTCAGCTGTGACTGGTTCCTTTTCTCTTATATCTCTGTCCTTTTTTACCAGGTTGTTTGGGATATGGATAGATATAAGTGTTGATGTTGAGAAGTTGGTTGATGAGGGTTGAATATCGCATTCGATACATGTCGTCATACATTCGATATATATTCTAAATATAGTAAATTTATATATATATATTATTCTTATATATATATATCTGATTAAATTAAATATTGATATCTATACCAAACATAAATATAATGCAAGCGTATATATGATATATAGCCTACTCTCAATATATAATATATATACATTAGTACGAGAAATAGTATATAAAGTATATATCAATAATATATAATCTAATAAATATAATCTAGGTATATTATATGAGTATATATATATATATTCTAGAGTAAATCTATCTATATAGTATCTGATATTCTACAGTATATACCTCTTATAAGCCTATATAGATAGTTATTATATGATAGTTATCACTCGAGTATATATTGAGTAATAAATCTTATTCAATATTATTCAAGTCAAACAATGATATTATCTATATGTTTGTGTGAGTGTGTGTTGTGTGTATGTATAGTAAATAATGTGTAGTATATATATAGTATATGATATAATTATGATATATATATAAATTAGTATAAATATGAGTTATGATACATCCATAGTAGTAATATATATATATATATATATATAACTATATATAATATATATATATCGTATATTAATATAGTGTATTATGTAATATACATAGTCGTAGATATTAGTAATAGTATATATATAGTATATATATATAGTATATGTATGTAAATATAGTAATGACATGAAATCTATCTCAATAAATTATAGGATGAAGTAACTAATATATGTATGATACAGTCTATTCATTACTATTAGTAGGTATATCGATATATATTATAGTAGTAATATATATATAGTATAAATGATATTGTGTGTCGGGAGACAGGAGGAGATGATGGAAGAAGAGTTGTGTGTAGTGAGTGTGTGTGTTGTGTGATGTGTGTCTGATCTGTGTGAGTGTGTGTGTGTAACATTCATTAATGGTATTACAAATCTATATAGATGGAATATGATATAAAAAGATTCCTGTCCTGACTGAGTGGTGATATCCCCTGAAACAATGTAGATGATGATAGTCGATCACATAAGTATAGCAATCACGTACAAACCATTACTCTCTTTATATATATATACATACAGTAACATGATATATATATATCGTATATATGATATAGTATATATAGCAATATATATATATATAATGATCAATATACATATTGTGAATAGATATATATATCTATATCTATATATATTTATATATATATATGATTATATATACATATACATAGTATTATATATACGTCCCCCCCAGCCCCTAACAATATCTTATATATTATATATGTTATATAGTATTCTATAATATATATATACATATACAGTATACATAGTATATGCCTGTTATTAGTATGATATTGAAGTAAATGAATATATATAGGTAAATATGATAGGAGAGAGTATATCTATAGATATATGTTTGTGTGTGTGTGTGTGGTGTTTGTCTGTATATATTGTATGTATATATATTATATATGATAGTCTATAAATGAGAGATATTCTATATATATATATATGTAAGTATATGTATATATCCTATATATCAGTAATGTCTATGTACATATTTGAGATGAGTATATATATGATATATATTATATATGATATTCTATATATATATGTATTGAGATTGTTATATTACCATTTATATATTTTAAGTAGAAATAGTAATATGTATAAATATAATATGATATATATCTCTGAAATATAAGGATCTGTATATAATATACATAAATAGCTATAAAGTATATATATTATATATATGAAATATATTAGCTAATATCTATGTTATATATAGATAGATTATATGTATTATACGATATTAATATATATATATATATATTATATATATAGTATAATTGATATTATGAGTATATATTCTATATATATACTATGTATATTATAATATATATGTGTGTAGTGTGTGTGTTGTGTAGTGTGGAGTAGTGTGTGTGTCGTTGTCATGTGTGGTGTGAGTTAGATGTGTAGTATACTATTTCGCATTAACTGCAATACGATAGCTACTATATAGATGAGATATAAGATATAAGAAAGATTCCTCGCTAGTCCTGCACAGAGTGTAGATCCTCAGAGTAAAACAATAGATATGATAGTCCGAGCATAGAGTTAGCCCTGCATTAACATACTCTTCCGTAATCTCTCGTACTGTCTCGGGTCGAAACTAATATATTTTTATCTGTTTCTCCCTTTGCATGATGATATAGTGTAAATGAAGATTAATACCAACATTGACACTACAGTAGCAGATGGTGCGTAGAGGGGGATATATATACTATTATAATATGCTAAATCCTCTTATTATATATTAATAATATTTATAATATATATATATAGTACGATATATGATAGATATAGGAAGTTATATATATTATGAGAAGGAGTATTTTTCTTTGGAGTCTTGTTTATCTTTTCTTTTCTTTTCTTTTTTTTTTCTTTTCTTGTTTTTCTTTCTTTTCTTTTTTCTCTTTTCTTTTTTTCTCTTTTCTTTTTTTTCTTTCTTTTCTTTATTTTTCTTTTCTTTTTTCTTAACATAGAGATGATTTTCCAAATTTAGAATTAAGCAATCATATATAAATAAATGCATATGTAACCCACACACACACAAACACACACACACTCTCACAGAACCTATCAGCAGAACACCACACGCAAGTAAGTAAATCATATTCCAAAACCACTACAGCTGATGTGCATTGAAAGTCACTTTACTCGTCATTGCATTCCATCAACTGTGCCTTCTCTTTATGACTAAATATATTGGCGACTTTAGGCTATTTTCACACCACCCTGAGGATATTTTACGACTTCTATAACGATCATTCTGTATCTCGGCATTAACCCGATGATACTCGAATTATTTTTTCGATATAAGATTATATATTACCGTTACGTATAATAAGCCTATTTAGTTTATCAAAATGATTCCCAAATGATTCTAATGTCGGATATCAAAGCTTGCAAACACGCCAGAGGATCGCTGTCATTTAGCAGTCACGCTAGGTCGCTTCTCTTGGGACGGGCTCCTCCACCTCCCCCCTCGCCCTTCTATTTTCCCCTTTTTCCTCCTCCTTCTCTTTTCCCCTTTCTCCTCCTCCTTCTCTTTTCCCCTTTCTCCTCCTTCTCTTTCCCCCTTTCTTATCTTCCTTCTTTTTATATTCGTTTCTCACGCCTACCCTTCTTTTTTCCCTTTTTCTCCTCTTCTCTATCCCCTTTCTTGATCTTCCTTTCTTTATGTTATGTGTCATCCTCTCGCTTCTACTTTTCGCCGTTCTTCTCATTCTCTTTGCACCCGACGATGTTGTCTTAATCTTCCATCTTTTTAAGTATCTGATCTCTCTCCTCCTTCTCTTTTCCCCTTTCTCCTCCTCCTTCTCTTTTCCCCTTTCTCCTCCTCCTTCTCTTTTCCCCTTTCTCCTCCTCCCTCTCTTTCCCCCTTTCTCCTCCTCCTTCTCTTTTCCCCCTTTTCCTCCTTCTCTTTTCCCCTTTCTCCTCCTCCTTCTCTTTTCATCTTTCTCCTCCTTCTCTTTTCCCCTTTCTCCTCCTCCTTCTCTTTCCCCCCTTTTCCTCCTTCTCTTTTCCCCTTTCTCCTCCTCCTTCTCTTTTCACCTTTCTCCTCCTTCTCTTTTCCCCTTTATATTCCACCTCCTTCTTCGGTCTTTTTCATCTATTTCTTCTTTCCGTCTTTCTCCTTTTCTATTCTTTCTACTTCTCCTCTTCTTTTCCCGTTCCCCTTCTGTTCCTTCCCCTTTCCTTCTTTAATATCCGCTTCCTCTTTTCCCTTTCCCTCTTTCTACCCTTTCACCCTTCCCCCTTCTGTCTCTCCTCCCTTCCCTCACCCTCTCTCCTTTCACTTTCCCCCCCTTTCCCCTTTCTTCTCCCTTCCCCCTCCTTCATACATCTTCTCATCTTCTCCCTCCCTTTCTATCCTTCCCCTTTCCC
>NW_028236481.1:0-5029 GCF_977035675.1 Penaeus japonicus | reverse complement strand
TCAGTATCATCATCATCTATCATCGTCGTCGTCATCTCATCATCGGCATAGAATTTATTTTTCTATATTATAACTCACATTATAATGATAATCATATCATCATCATATCATTATCCGTTTCCATTTCAGTAACAGAGTCAGCATCACTCATGTCAACATCTTTTTCATCACTATAATGTAATCATTGTTATATATACCGTCAAATAGTGTCGTATTATACAAGAAGATGGATTATCGTCATACATGTAAAGAATGAAGGTAATTGATTATTTAGACATTTTTTCTTTTTAATCTAAAATCTTTAGTCTGAAGAAACGATCGTATAATGTTGTTTGTACTTTTTGAGAGTATTGAAGGACCGTCAAGATTCGGAGAGGTGCTCTTGTTTTTGAGCACAACTTGTTTTCTTTTCCCTTTCGGGTAAGCCTCGTCAAGTCTTTCAAAATATTACGTATTATCTGCATCTTTATTTCTTAATTATTCCATACCGTTTAAAAGTCAGAGCGGCATTTTTGGCCAATACGCCTTTAGAGGTTACATTTTTAAACATTTCGCATACAATTTGACAGACTGTTAAGAGTTTTATAATTTTTGCTTGGGTATCTTCACTCAGGGTCGTTAATTTCATATCTGTGTCTAAATAACCAGTAGAAAATATCTAAGGAAAATGATAAAATAAAACTTTTTGTAAAAATGTTTTTCCCATGAATAATTTAATATCTTCAATGGGTAACATCTCAAAGATGGCTCGGGTTGCTTCTTCACGCATTCGCTAACTCCCGAAAGACCTAAAAGGCATCGCAGCGAAATGTGTGTGGCGCTGGTGTGTTGCGTTTCGGCGACAATCTCGTTGGAGCGACAAATTTGGCTGGCTAATAATACATTTTGGATTCTGATTATTTCAATAGCTTACTCGTAATTACCAGTAATACATTGGCCAGTAATTCTTCGAGCACGCTTTGACGATTATTTTTTGTTTTCAATACAAAATCATTCCCACGCGTCGTTACAAGTAATCGGTATAATTTATTTCCTTCAACTATCCCTTTTTTATAATGAGAACCATCTCGCACATCAATGACGAACATTTCAATCTCTTAATAGATTTAACATAGTCTCTTTTCAAATCATTTTTATCTCGGTTAGTAAGGAATAAGTGTTGCTATCGACAACAGACATCTTTTACTGTCATTACGTCTTCGGTATGCTCAAAGTCAATGTCCATTTCTTCGTCGTCTACATTGTTATCATACCTTTTGGTAAAAATAAACTATCATCCTGTTGCTATCGAAAATTTCTATAATATTCGCGTAAAAATCTTTATAAAATCCAAAATCTACATTATCATTTCAATATTATAATACGGATATTATCGTAATCGTATAACATATCTTTAGTGTGGACATCTTCTTCATTTGCTCTATATTTAGGAAAGAAATGACGTTTATTTTCCCTTTTCCTTCTTATACAAAGAGGACGATGAGTTTCAAGGTGGGTTAAGAAGTCTTTGTATTGTGACGGTTTGGCCAAGAGGGCAATCAGGGAGTGGGTGCTCGATAGATTGAGATGTTCGAGTACGGTAGGATCGGCTGATAGTCATTTCGTGATTTTTCGGGCGACATCTGGCGGTCTTATTTATACTCAGAACGCTAACGATAATACACATGTCATAGAGAGCTTTAGTAGCTTTATGAGAGAGGTTTTAAAAGTGGGAATGTTGTCAATTGTTTGTATACTAAATCGGTTTTGACTGAAAGATCATCAAGCGATGAAAAGGAAGTGCTTGGATCGTCTTTCTTGCCTAAAAAGTTATTTGTTCTATGGTGAGGTGAAGTGAGCATAGACAATGTGGTCCACGATGAATTCGGCACTTTATTTTCGGCAAGATCGTTATGGTCTGTAACATTTCCATTGTTAAATCGATTAGACATGACCAATAATATCTCATTAATATCCTTCATATTATCATCATTATTTGTACTATTATCTTGGTGGAAGCTAGATTCCGTCAGGAGGTTTTCCGTGCGATGCTTTATATTTGTAGACTTAATTAAATCTTTGGAGTTAGAGAGTAATGATGGTAAGAGGCGGACCTAGATGTTGCGATTAGATTAATTTTATCGGTGCATATTTGAAGCGTTGGAATCTGATGTGGGCAAGATACGAGGACTTTATTGAATCAAAGTATATTCGTCATCGTACTTTTCTTTTAGCTTTCAAAGGGGTTACTAAAACAGTGTATATCATAATATGGCTAGGTGTAAAGTTCTATTATCGGTAATGATCTGTGAAAAAGGGTAGAGTTTTGAGGAAAAATAACGATGTGGGATTTCAACAGTGTGCAGATATCCGCTTCGTAGGGGGTGTCGTGTTTGCTCGAAATCTATGGTTTGGAAATGATGGCCAAATCCAAAACGGCTTTGTATTACGATTATTATCGCCAAAGTGTCGGGTAAATCGTGATGCCCAACAATAAACATGAGGGGTGGGATCTTTAAGAATCGATTGTTGTAGTAGAACGTTAGTTTTTGGAATTGATTTCGGTTGGACACATGTTGGCGAGGGTGGTTTGATGCGGTAAGGGAAAGGAAGGCGTTCTGTGGGAAAAGGTTGTAAACGACTTACGTAAGGGATTGAAATATCCAGTTTTAGAACAGACAGGTCCAACGGCCGGTTTTATTCGAGTGTAAATGTGGTATGCAAAAGTGAGCATCTGAATAAACGCTTGTATATTTCCGATGTTGGTCGTATGATTTTGTAGTTGTGGTGGTGGTTGTTGTTGGGTGGTGGTGGTTTTGTTGTGTGATATAAAATTTTTTTAAATTATTGACGCGATATGGTTGTTTCAGACCTTGAATTTCGGGGAAGAGAAGATTTTTCAAGTATAAATATATCGAAGATTTTATAGTTTTTGGGTACATGAATGAAATGAAATGTTAATGTATTATTTTCATCTGAAGATTATTATCGTTTCAAAGCGATAATTATTTTATTGAAGTTAATTTTCTTTTATTTAGGTGCACTTTTAAACTTTTAGAAAAAGTTTTGTTTTTATGTAATTGTTGGATTTATATTTGTTTGTCTAATCTCTCAAATGCGTTTCCAGTTTCATCATGGAGTCGGTACAAGAAATTTAAACTTAAATGATTAAGATGATCTTTTCGGCTAGTATTTTGGCAATGGATTTTAATATGCGATAGTTCTAGAAAGGTCATTCAATAAATTTGCACAGCTGTTGGCTATCTTGAAAAGTTAAATTTGTTAAATATTTCATAAATTTTACTTTTTTGGACTATGGTAGAGTCGATAATTTACGCCAAGACTTTTTTCTACCTTCCTTTCTTCTTCTGTTAATTCATGTGGCCTGTTTTTTTTCAGTCACGCTAAAGTCCATTGATGTTTTTAAAATATGATCGTGATTGGCCTCGTGTTTCGTATAGTTTTATACATTAATGTTACCAACATTCTCTGTGAATTTAGCGTTGAAATCTTACCATCTTATTACCCACAAGGGAAAAGAAAGCCGTGTTGAGCCACGCATAACTGATAAGATTAACAAACAATTGTTCTGTCATATCTCCGGAAAGTATAAGTTCGGTTAGTCGTCGCAAGTGATATGAGGTTTTATTTTGTAAAGATTTATCCAGAAAAACTTTGTAAGCAATGAGTTTCGAAATGATAAAAACCGGTAAACGCACGACGTTGAGGTTGAAACCTCCGGGACCATGCAGATTGACGGGACTCGTTTCTATCATTATATAAACCGGCTGTTCCGTGCTACTGGAGCTCGTCAGAGCTGAAATGCCGACACCCATATCGTATTCGTTACCCATCTTTGTGTAAATATATTCTACATATAGTTAATGTTTCAAATATTACTGACAATATTTCTATGTGACAAACTAATCCGGGCATGCATTCGCTTGGGCTCCACGGTAAAGTCGGACACATCATTTATTCTCAAGATGGATATTAATCGATCCCTGTAATAGCATGTTACTAATGTTTGTTAAATATTTCGACAGAGCGCTCAAGTTGTGCTTTCGGTTTTCATTGAGGGGAAACTTGAATGCTTTACCAACTTTAAAAAGCCTTTTAGATTTAATACACTGGCACTTCGTGGGGTAATTTAGCAATGAGATGGTCATCTCGAGCGTCAATGTGTGACTACCGTCCGCCAGAGAATTGTACGTGCTAATGTGGAAGTTGTCCAGAGATTTCCCGGCATCGCCAATCGTGTTGAATAATGTATCATAGAGTGTATTTTTAATATTTTCATAAATGTGAGTTTTCTGACCATCCTTTCCGATATCGAGAGAAGTTTTCTCTCGGTATTGGCCAAGTCGTGTAAGAGTGAAGCAATTTTAGCATTGCTGAAAGTGGTCAACGTATCGGCGGTAGAATTCGGTGGGGTTGATACATCCATTGTGATAGAGCTGTTCTAGTTCGTGTAGACATCCTCTGGCATATTTAGCATTAACTTTTTGTTTTTTTTTTCATTTTTCGTGAGAGGGGATCATTAAGGTTATTAATGTTGTCATCAACGAGTTTGATAAGAGAGTATCATCATGAGCGGTTAGGGCTGTCTTGGCAAGAACATACCAGTACCTATACTGCACCTATTAATACCGCTTGGGTCATTTGAATGATTGACCTAAACAGTCGATAAATACCTTATTTTTAAGTAATTTGTCATTATATTGGTTTGTTTCCAAAAATGGGAACGGAACTTGTATCTTCAACGATTCTGGAGACGATCCACTTATCGTAACCATATCTTTAATCGTTAGTCTGTCCGTTATTCTAATTTTGGTTACCGGCTGGGTGTTATCCTTTTTCTCGTTTGGAAAAGTGAGGAATAACAAGGGTGTGTGAATACTAATAGTCTGTTTTTTATTAGTGTTATCACCGGAAACGGTTGGGGTTGATATTAAAGAGGTGTCGTCGGGAGAACTGGCTGTGAAGGGAATTAGGATGGATCCTAAATATATCAACTTTTTATCGTGTTTTTAAATTGTATTGCTAATGC
>NW_028236480.1:0-6251 GCF_977035675.1 Penaeus japonicus | reverse complement strand
ATGTATTTTGGGGTGTGTGTGTGTGTGGGTGTGGGGTGGGTGTGTGTGTGGGTGTGTGGGGGGGGTTAAAACCTTTATATTTATATATATAAAATATAAATATTTTTTTATATTTTTAATATATATAAAATTAATATTTAAAAACATATATATATACATATTTATAGGGTAAAAATTTGAATATTATTTTAAAAAATTAAATATATATATGTATTTATAAAATTATATAAAATATATATATATTATATATAATTAATTTTTTATATTTTTTTTATACTTTATTTATCCTTATGTTTTCCATTTTTGTATATTTTATTTTATATATATGCTTTTGGTTTAAAACTTATGTATATATGTGTGTATGTATATATTAAGATATAATAAAATATTTTATATATATATATTTATAAAATTTATATATATATAGGGTTTTTTACTTATATTTTTGTATATATTTTAAAAAAGGAAAAATATTTTTTGTATATTTTTTAAAATTTTTTAATAAGTAAAAATTTAAAAATTCTTTATATTGTGTATATGAAAACACCCACCCACAAACACACACACCCCCAAAACACACACAACACACACACCCACACAGACACACACACACACACACCAATTTTTAATATATATATTTTTAAATATATATTTTATATATAAAATAAATTTTTATATAATAATATTTATTTATACAAATATAAAACATACATATACAGTTGCATATAAAATAAAATTTAATATATATATATATTTTATATATATATAATATTTATGTATATATTTGTTAATATAAATATTTTAATATGTTTAAATTTAAAATATATTTAAATATATATTATAAAAATTTTATTTATAAAATATTTATATTTATATATATATATTTTATAATATATAATTATAATATATACATAAAATATATTTTGAAAGGTATACTATATTTAGTTTCTTTAAGGGTTTACATATTTTCTGTAAAATTTTTAATATATATAAAAATATATTAAAATTAAATTTATATAAATAAAATATATGCATGTATAAAAAAAAATTTTGAAACATAGTTTTAACATATTTCTTTTGTTATATATTTTATAAATTTTAAAATATTATATATATATATAAAAAAATTTAAAATATATATATATACATATTTTTCATACAAATTTTTTAACATATAATAATTATATATAAAATATATTTATATATAAAATTTTTATATATATATAATATAAAATTGTGTTTTGGTGTGTGTGTGGTTGGGTATTTGGGGGGTTTGTGTTTGTGTGTGTGTTGTGTGTGTGTGTATATAAATAATAAATTATAATATTCTATAAAAATTATATATTTTATATAAAAATAAAAATTTAAAAAATATAAATTTTAAATAAAAATTATAATATACATATAGATTTTAATTAATCCCATATATAATATTATATATTTATATAAAATTAAATTTTAAAAAATAAAAAATTATATTATATTTATTATATATATTAATATTTAAATATATTTATATATATATTTTTTTAAAATAAATATAAATATATATTATTTTTAATATATAAATATTTATTTAAAATAATATTGTGTGTGTGTGTGTCTTTTTGTGTGTGGTGTGTGTGTGTGTTTTGAATTGTTTTTGTGTTTTGAGTAGGTGTGTGGTTTATAAACACACACACACACACACACGTACACACCCGGGAGATAAAAATAAAAATTAAAAATATATTTATAATATTTTATATATATATAATATTTTTATAAAATTTTTTCAGGGTATATATATAATATATTATATAATATATATATAAAATATTCATATATTTTATATATATATATAAATTTTAAAAAATTATTTTATAAAAGATATATAAAATTAAAAATTGGGGGTGTGTGTGTGTGGTGTTGGTGTGTGGTGTGTGTGTGTTTTAGGGAAATTTTTTTATACATAATATGGGTTAATATATATATATATAATATACTTAAATATTTTTAATTATATTTTTTTATATATACATATATTAATAATATTTTATATATTTTTTTAAAACATTTAATATATGTATATATATAATTATATAATATATATAAAATTATTTATATATTTTTATATATATACACAACAAAACCCACACCACCAAAACCACACACACATAAAATATATAAAAATTTTTAAAATAAAATAACCGGTTTTACTTTTATTTTTTTTGAAAATTTTCTCTTTTTAACCTTTATCATACCTATTAACCCTCATTTTTAAAGGGGCGTTCAACTTTTTTTTGGGGTTGTTAACTCCCTTTTAAATTTAATAATATTTTATAATTTTTTAAAATATATATAAAATATATTTTTATATATATTTATTTTATAAAAATATATGATGGAAATATAAGTTTAAAAAATATGGTATATTTATATAGATAAAATATACATATATTTTTTTTAAATTTATATAAAATATAAAATATAAATAAAATAATTTTATATATATATAATTTTGTATAAAATATATTTAAAAAATAAATATATATAAATATATAATATTTATATATTATTATTTATATTATATTATATATATATGTAAATAAATTTTTATAATTATATTTTTATTAAAATAAATTTTTTAAAATATGTGTATAATGTATGTTTTGTATATATGTAAAATATATAAATACATATATATAAAATAAAATTTAATATTTATATTTATACCATATAACTAAATATACTATTTATATATATATATGTATATTTTTAATATCAATATACATAAAAACATATATATAAATTTTAATTTTATATAAATAATATATATTTTTATTTCCATTTTATTTATGTATGTTTTCTGCGTTTACCTTTCGTTCGAAAGCAAAAAATTTGATAATGAAAATATGAGGCCCAAAATTTTAGAACTTTACGAAGAGGGATAAAGAACAGGGTTTTAAAGAAGTCGGAAGGGGTTTTTTAACAAAAAAGGGGAATAAAGAAGAATAAATTTAAAGAAGGGAAGGGTGAAGATAAAAGGAGAAAAGTTTTGAATGCCCCTTCTTCCTTTTCCCCCCCCCTTCTCCCGGGGAAAGGGCCACCCTCCCCCGGGGCCCATAAATAAGGGGATCGGAGCAAAAAACCATGCTTTACCCCCCAAGCGACGCGATTTTTTCCCCTTTTGCGAGTCACGCCTTTTGTTTCCAAATTTTTCCCCCTCCAATTACGCAAAAGCCCCCTTTCCCCCTCCCCCTTTACCCCCCCTTGGTAACGGGGACGGGGTGCTAAAGGGGTTTCAAGTGAAGATTGTACATTTCCCGGGTTCCCCACGTCCTAACTGCTGGGGTTTTTTTATTTTAAGAGAAAGGTACTTTTTTAGTGCTTTGACAGACATGCATTTTGCAAATATTTAACAATTCTCACTTGCAGAGGGTTTGGTAATGCGGGTTTTTTATGCTTTTTCCCTGGGTCCTCTTTTTCTCTATTCTGTCATTAGGGGATGCTTATACAAACAGGCACACTACGCACATGCGACACCCACGCAAATACTCGACTTTTTACGGGGAAAATTTGGAAGACCTTTGGGAGGGCACTAAAACTTTTTTAAATATCAGAGACGAAAAAACCTACGAAATACCGGAGGAAAGTTTGGGTAGGGAGTTTGGGGCAGGGGAAAAAAAAAGAAAAAAAAATGAAGAAAGGGGAAGGGGAAATGAGGGGTTAAAATATAAAAAAAGAATAGATAAACATTTTCCCCTTTTTTCCTTGGTTCTTTTGTTTTTTTTTATTAAGGGAAAACCCCCTTAAATTCCAGCTCTTTTTTAAAAACACAATCAATTTTTGGATGCCGATGGGGTTGGGTGGGTAAATTGTATAATAAAAAGGGTTTTTTACTTTTTGATACACCCACCCTTTTTTATTAAAAAAATTTTTAATTTTTTAAAAAAATATTTTTATTATATTTATTTTGGTATTTTTATTTTGTGGTTTTTTTTGGGGGTGGGTGGGGGGGGGTGGGGGGGGTGGGGGGGTTTTGGTGGGGGGGGTGGTGTGTGTGGGGGGGTGTTGTGTTATTTTATATAATTTATGGTAATAGATTTTTTATAATATAATTTTATGATATATATTTTTAAATATAAAAAATTATAAATATATTTAAATAAAAATATAATATATAAAAATGTGGGGTATGGGGTATAATAATTAAAAATAAATTATATATAAAAATAATTATATATATATATTATATATATTTAAATTGTTTATAAAAAACCAATAGGAATATATTTTAATTTTAATAAATATATTTTATATATATTTTAAAAATTTTAAAAATATATAAAATATTTATATTTATATATAAAATTTTATATATTTTTTAAAAATTGTATGTATATTTTATATAAAAATTATATTTAATAAAATTATAAAATATATATATTTTAAGATAAAATTTTATATGAAATTTTAATTTTTTGCATATATTTATTAAAAAATTTTATAATATAAATATATATAATAAATTATATATATATATATAATATATTATAAAATAAAAGTATATATACATTTTTTAAAATATTTTATATATATTTTAAATATTATATTTTATATTTTAAATATATAAAATATATATAATATATATTTACTATTTTTGGGTATTTGTATAGGTATAAGTATATATATATATATATAAAATATAATATATAATAAATATTATATATATAATATTTTATATGCAATATATATATTATACATACATAATACCCACACACAAACACACACCACACACACCCAACACATACCCCACACAAAAACTTTACACACACACACACCACACACACACCCCACCCCACACACAAATATATATTTTTTATAAAAAATTATATATATATATATATAAAAATAAATATATATAAATATTTTTAAAATGTATGTATGAAAGGGTTATAGGTGGTTGGTGGTTTGTTTTTTTGGTGTGTTTGTGTGTTGGGGTTATATATTAGTATTATTATAAATATATTATAAAATATAAATATATTATTAAAATATAATTTTAACTTTTGGGGGTATATGTAAATATTTTTTTATATTTAATTTTTGTATAATAATATATTATATTAAAAATTTTATATATATATATTTTTAAAAAAAATTATATTTTTTATAATATATATTGTATAATTATTTAAAATATATATTTATTTTTAAAAAATAAAATTATATTATTTTAAAATATGAAAAATTTATTATAAAATATATTATAAAAGTTTTTTTATTTTATATTTATATTTTAAAATTATAGTATTTTTAAATAATATATGTTATATATAATATAATATATATATATATATTTTATTTTAATATTATATATATGTTTTGGGGGTGTTGTGTTGGTGGGTGTTTGTGTGGGTTGTGGGTTGGTGGGGGTGTGTATAAAAATATATATATTATAAATAAATATAATATATAAAATATATATATAATATTTATAAAACACAAAACAACATTTTCAAAAATTATATATTTTTAATATATAATATATAAATATATTATAAAATTTTTAATATATTTTAATTTAGAATAATATATATTAATATATATAAATAAAATTTTTAATAATCATATTATAAAACACACAACATGCATAATAAATATTTTATATATATATATATATATTAATAAAAAAATATATTTTATATTTAAAAATTTATTTATTATATGCATCCCTCTCCTTTTCCCTTTTCTCTCCTCTCTCCTCTTCTATATATATTTTAATAAATATATATAATTTATATTAAAATATTTAAATATATATATTATTCTTTTATATATATAAAATTATATAAATTAATATATTAAAAATTTATTTTATATATTATATTTAATAATATAAAATATATATTTATATAAAATAAAATTATATATATATATAATTATATAAAATATATATATGGGGTGTAATGTGGGGGGGTGTTGATCGTGGATAAAAAAAAATTTTTTAAACAGGGGTTAGATATATAGGTCCCAACTCAGTTGCATATTGCAAATTTAAATCAATTGAGAAAATTAAGGTATTTTCCTATTTTTTCGGGTTTTTAAAAAATGGGTTGGAATATGGGCGAATTAAAAAAAAAAAAAAAAAAGAAAAAAAAGAAAAAAAGGAAAAAAAAAACAAAAACCAATGAAAATTTAAAAATTTTTTCTAATTTTTTTAAATTTTACATTTCACCTCAAATTTTTTCTTTTCCCTTTTTCATTTT
>NW_028236479.1:12500-14392 GCF_977035675.1 Penaeus japonicus | reverse complement strand
CAAGTACAAGTGTGTCTATAACCCAACGTTTTCTAGAGGTATGAAAAGGAGGAAACTCTAGACATCGATCACAGGAGGAGAGAAGAGAGAGAGAGAGAGGTGAGAGAGAGAGAGAGAGGAAGAAAGGAGAGAGAGAGCTGGGAGGAGAAGAGAGAGAAGAGAGAGAGAGAGAAACGGAAGAAAATCATGTGGCTGGGAATTCATATATTTTTTTGCTGTCAGACTTACACATCGGATGATGGATTGAGGGACAGGCTTGATATTTTTTTTTAGCCTCTGGTAGTTAGCGCTGTTGCCTTTCGAATTGCTTTGGGTCTGAGGGAAGTTTATTATTTTTAGGCTTTAGGGACAGTGCCATGATGATGATGTTTATGATATTGATGATACTGTTTATGTTAATCATTCTTGATGATGATAATGTTAATGTTGATAATAATGATGAGTTAATGATGATAATGTAATGTTGATAAGAATGTGAGGATACATGATAATGTTGATAATATGATGATGATATACTGATGATAATGTATAATGATGATTATACTGTTGAAGATAATGATAATGTGATATAATGATAATGTTGGATGATAATGATAATGTTGCTAATGACAATGATATGTTGGTAATACATGATGATGGTGTTCGTAATGTAATGTGTAATAATGATGATGGTGATGATGGTTGAGGATAATGATATTGTGATTATGTGATAATGATGATTAAAATGATGATGATAATGATAATGTTTGATAATGATGATTATAATGTGATGAATAATGTACTGTTGATAATAAAGGTGATAATGATAATGTGATAATCATGTGATGATGATTATAATGATAATGATAAATGTTGATATGAATGATGAACATAATTGATGATGATAATGTATTGTTAATAATAATGATGAGGATAATAATGATGATGATAATGATAATGTCTATAATAATGATTGATGTGATCATAATGAGGATGATAATTGTTAATGAGTATAAAAGTAATGATGATATTGATAGTAATGATGATAATAAAGATAAAGCATACTGATTTTGATATTCAGGGTTGTCAATATGAATTGTGGTAAAATATATACGCATACCAGATAAGATTAATGAAATGATGATAACGCTAACAATTATAAACTATGACAAGATAACAACAAGCTAATAGATTTAATGTTAGTAAATAATGGTATGATATGAATGAAAGATAGCAATGTTAAAGATATAGGATATATTAACAAAATAGTATTTGATTGATAATCATATTAATAATGTTATTAACAACATTATAATGTTAAAGAGGAAGATGATTTTGTTAATAATATCCTAATATATTGTTAAGAATAATGATCGTTCTACTGATGATGAGATAAATAATAATGTAATTTGATAACAAAAATAATAATGGTGAAGTAAATAAAGATTTTAATGCTTGATAAGAATTGTAATGATAAATAATAATCTACTTACATTGACAATGCTACTAATAATATGGATGATAATAGTAATGATCTTATGATGATCTGCAATAAACAATAATGATAATAACATGATATAATAAAAATGATAGGATAATATTTATGATAATGATTATGCAATAATACATTAATAATTTTAATAATAGGTTATGATACTGATAATGATGATAATCATTAACACAATAGTAATGGTAATATAATGAATGATAGCAAGAAAACGGATAACGATAATGATGATAATAATAACAATAAAAAAGGAATGATGATAACTCCTGAAAAATTATAATTAGGATAAGGATAAAAGGGAACATCGCAATGATAACGTGATTGTAATAATATAAATATTAGAAGATGATTTTATAATAGTAATAATGATAATGATCATGATTGATAATAATGATAGTAATATATT